>NC_135239.1:49750215-50051351 GCF_051348905.1 Ranitomeya variabilis | reverse complement strand
AACAAAACCTAAGAAATGAGCAGTAGGATAAGTTGGTATGCATGGAAAGTATAGGAGAATGTTCATACAGTGTCCACTTAACAGACACAATTTAAGATGGAAACAAAAATGAGCATATACCATGCTGTAAGTAAATAATAGTACATAAAAATAACATATGGTACTTAGTAAACACTGGTTTTGACAAAAAAAAACACAAAAGCCATCACGTTGCGACAAAATGTACTTCAAATGAGAGGGTCTCCTAAATTAAATAAAAAAGAAGAAACATAAAATGTTTCAGTATTTTAAAAATTTTTAAAAGAAACCTTTAAAATGATTTTATCAGCAGTTTTGACCCCATTAAAAACTAGAGCAAGAAATGTGCTTAAACGTAACTTTGTCTATGTTCATAGCATCAGCATGACTGAGAAGTTTAATGTCCCATGGATTGTCAATACAAATGACTAAAGATGGTTCCAACATGTGCTGTGCCCAAGCTTACCAGATACAATGAATTAGAATACTAAGGCTACATTCCCGCAATGAGCTTTGGTGAATTTTTGATGTTACAGAATTTTTGCGCTAATTATGTAAATTAGGTTTCTTGCGTTTTTTCCATTGTGTTTTTGAAGGAATTTTTCTACAAGTGTTTTTATCATGTTTTTGATGCTACAGTTTTATCTCTTTGTGGTGCCATTTCTTCTTGGTATTGGGCTTTGACAAAATGTTTACTGATACAGTCATGTGCAGATTACATGTGTATTTGGAGCGTTTCTGCCATGCAAATGCACGAAAAACACATTTTTTTACCTGTGGCTTTTCCACATCTAATGCAAGTTAACGGGAAAATTTTCACATAAAACTCAGTGTATCCGCAAGATAAATTGACATGTTGCAGATTTGAAACGCGCTCCGCAGGTCAGTTTACATAGCATAATAAAAAAGCAGAGGGCACGAGATTTCTATAAATCCCATACATTTTGCTGGAACTATAAGATGCCGTGTTTTTGATGCAGTGAAAAAACGCAATGACAAAAGTTCACCAACAACTCATCCTTCTGCTTGACTGATGGTTTTGTTGCTGTTTGACATCAAGCAAATGAACTATCAGGCATCACTGAATGGGAAATAGAGCCAGAGTGACAGAGGCTTCATTAGCTCTTTCACAGCCCAAAAGCACTTCAGCGTCATAATTACATAGTTTCATAGGTTGAAAAAAAGACCTAGATCCATCAAGATCAACCTTTCTCTACCAATTGTGCATTTAGTCACTAAATTATCTATAACCCACAATGTTATGTGTACTGAGGAAATCATCCAACCTTTTTTTAAAAGCTGTTATAGTGTCTGTCTGCCATTACTACCTCTTGTGGTCCGGCATTGCACATCTGACTGCTCTAACTGTAAAGAACCCTTTCCTATTTAGCTGCCAGAATCGCCCTTCCTCCATCCATAATGAGTGACCCTTTGTTCTAAGTATGGTCTTGGAAGGAATAAGTCATGCACCAGTCCTTTGTAATGACTACACATATATTTATACATGTAAATGAGATCTCCTCTGGGGTGTCTTTTTTGCTAAGCTACATACAGTGCCTTGCTAAAGTATTCGGCTCCCTGGAACTTTTCAACCTTTCCCCACATATCATTCTTCAAACATAAAGATACCAAATGTAGATTTTTGGTGAAGAATCAACAACAAGTGGAACACAATTGTGAAGCTGAACGAAATGTATTGGTTATTTTAAATTTTTGTGGAAAATCAAAAACTGAAAAGGGAGCCGAATACTTTTGCAAGGCACTGTAAGCCCATCTTTTCCAATCTCTCATCACATGAAAGTCTTTCCATCTCTTGTAGTATTCTAGTTTCCCACCTTTGAACTTACTCTAACTTCTGAATATCCTTATTAAAATATGGAGCCCAAAACTGGATCCCATGTTCTAGATGTAGCCTCACCAGTGATTTATAAATGGGTAATAATTAGTGTTGAGCATTCCGATACCACAAGTATCGGGTATCGGCTGATATTTGCTGTACCGGAATTCTGATACCGAGTTCCGATATTTTTGTGATATCGGAAATCGGAATCGGAAGTTCCCAGTGTATGGTTCCCAGGGTCTGGAGGAGAGGAGACTCTCCTTCAGGTCCTGGGATCCATATTCATGTAAAAAAATAAAGAATAAAAATAAAAAATATGGATATACTCACCCCTCCGGTGGACACTGGACCTTAGCGGTGTAACCGGGAGCCTCCGTTCCTAAGAATGCCGTGAGTGTAGGACCTGCGATGATGTCGCGGCTCGTGAGCGGTCACATGAGCGGCCGGTCACGCGACCAATCACAAGCCGCGATGTCATCGAAGGTCCTTCACTCTGCATTCTTAGGAATGGAGGCTGCCGGTTACATCGCTAAGGTCCAGCGTCCGCCGGAGGGGTGAGTATATACATATTTTTTATTTTTATTCTTTATTTTTTACATGAATATGGATCCCAGGGCCTGAATGAAAGTTTCCTCTCCTTCAGACCCTGGGAACCATCCAGGATACCTTCCGATATTTGTGTCCCATTGACTTGTATTGGTATCGGGTATCGGTATCGGCGAGATCCGATATTTTGCCGGTATCGGCCGATCCAATCCGATACCGATAGTTTTCAATATCGGAAGGTATCGCTCAACACTAGTAATAATACATTGGGATCGTGGGATTTGATCTCTCTTTTTATACACCCTAAATCTAAATTTGCTTTTGGGACAACTTCTTGACATTGAGTGTTGCTGCTCCGCTTATTTGTAGCCAGAATACCCAAGTCCTTCTCCTGTTCTGTAGTCCTGAGTATACTCCCATTTAATGCATGTGCAGCAGTAAGATTACTCTGCCCTAGGTGCATTGCTCTACATTTATCAACATTAAACCTCATTTGCCAAGTGTTTGCCCATTCAGACATCTTACCTATAGTCCTTCTCAGGCCTTATGCACAAGCATGTCACTTTACAAACAGTAGGGTTTTTAATATTAGAGTTAGGACTGTCCCAATTACGGTCAACATGGAGTGGTGGGATGGCTTTTGCATATTTTTTATTGAAAAATATGTTAACTAAGAACTGTATATTATTCTCACGCACCATGCTGTTTATTTACTGCAGGGTCTTCAATCATTATGTTTTTCTCTTTAGTTTATTTATGTTCAGTGGCTAGTGTGAACATGCACTTACATGCTGCATGCACACCAGTTTATATCCCAGTTCATACTGTTGTATCTTATCTATAATGTTTTGCAATATTGTAATATCAAGGTCAGATTTAACATCCTACATAGTTTGTTGTCATCAGCAAAGACAGACATTTTACTCTTAATCCCATCCGCAAGGTTATTAATAAGGATGTTAAAAAGGATCAGTCCTAGCACAGATCCCTGCAGTCCCCACTGCTGACTATATCCCATTTAGATAACTTACCATTCATGACAACTAAATGTTTCCTGTCTTTTAGACAATTCCTTAACCATCTCCATATAGTTTCCCCCATTCCTTGCTTCTGGAGCTTCAGTACAAGGCTGGTATGTGGAACATTATCAAATGCCTTTGCAATGTCCAGATATATCACATCAGCTGCATTACCACCATCCAGATTTGCACTTACATCCTCATAGAAACCCAACATGTTAGTTAGACATGACTCATGAATCCGTGCTGGTTGTCATTCATATTATTCTCTGCAATATATTTCTGCATTTAATCTCTTATAATGTCCTCAAAAACTTTGCCCATTACTGATGTGAGACTTACCAGACTTTAGTAACCTGTGAGACTTACCAGACTTTAGTAACCTGGATCCACCTTCTTACTTTTCTTATACACCGGTACCACATCAGCCATCCTCCATTCCTGTCTCACCACCCCTGTTACAAGAGAGTCTAAGAATATGAGATACAGTGGTCTGTCAATTACTGAGCTCAATTCCCTCAGTCTCCGTGGATGAATGCCATGTAGGACAGGGGATTTCCAATGTTTAATTTTCTCATACACATGCATACTTCTTCTTGTGTTAAACTAGTGATATCAGGTGGTGAACTTTTATTTTAACCTTGTTGAATGATCCCTGGAACAGACAGTTCATTGGTGAACAGGATTCTAGCAGTATATCCTTAAACATGCCCCATTTACGTTCAGTATCCACAGTTACCATGACATGGTCCCAGTCTACACGATTAAGTTCTTCCCTTCATTTGTTGAAATCAGCTTTCCTAAAGTTCCAGGTTTTTGAATTTCCCCTTTTGAAAGTTTGATTGATAATTAAATTGCAAGTTACCATAGTATGGTCGCAGCTTCTAAAATGCTCCCTGACCTGTAACTCTGAAATTGTATCTGTTCTATTTGACAGAACCAGATCCAGCAGATTATCTTCCCTGGTTGGTTCATCTACCAGCTGAGAGATGTAATTGTCTTGAATTGAAGATAAGAACTTGCAGCTTTTTGCACAACCAGAAGATTCTATGTCCCATTGAATGCCTGGACAGTTAAAATCTCCCATAAAAAGGATCATATTATTGTTTGCTGCCTTTTCCATTTGCTGCAGCATTTCATCAGCTACCTGTTTAGCTATATTAGGAGTGTTAAAGAAATGGTTAATCTTCATCTTTTTAATATCAGAAAAATAACAGAAAAACAAGTATTGTGCAATGTTATCATCTGAGTCTCTTTTAGCACGATTTCCCGGACATTCCACATAGCAGTGGTCAATAATTCCCAGAAATTACCAAGGACATCTTGTTGTTTTTGTCCAGATTAACGATATGTGTCTGTTCTTGTCCAAATCCACCCAAAAATAGTAGCAAGCTCCAATTTGCACTTTCCTTTATTGCCATCCCCATTTACATTTACCCATACTGACTCTACATTGTTGCAGCTCCTCCCAATGTCATCATTGAGCAGAGGTCTGAAATTGGATTTAACAAAAACACACCCCTGCACCTTTTATGTCTTTCCTGTACTTTCTTAATGTAGTGTAACCTTCTACGCTTGTCACCTAGTCAAGGCTTTCATCCAGCCAGGTTTCCCTAATGCCCACTACATCATATTCTGTGGCTGACATAAGAGTCTCCAGTTCATTCATTTTGTTTGCATGACTTCTTGCATTTGCCAGCAGACATTTAATCCTATTAGCATATTTATTACTCCTCCTCATGTTCCTATATTCATTACATCTCCCAACCCACCATAATCCTCATTGACCCTACTGTCTCATTCTCTCTGTCTACTCTATCAACTTTGTAGCACAACTGCCCTCCCGAACCGCAGATGCTAGCATATTTGCATAGTGATTTAAATGTCAATTTAATATTGATTTCGCAGTTACAGAGAAACAGATTACCTAATTAAATGTATGGACAAGTAGCCTTTGCCAGAGCTATATGTGGATATAAACAATTTGGAGGGTAAAATCCTGTTGACATATTCCCTTTAAGGGAATTTGTCAGCTAAAAAAAGCAGCAACCACAGTAGTAATCACTGCTAAAAAATTACCTGCAACCACAGTGGTAATTTGCAGGTAAATTACATTTTAACAAATTCAGCTGTCTAACTGTAAGCAAGGTTACAGGGAGAAAATGTAGTTTTATTTTCTCTGCAGCCATTCACTTCCAGTAATTAGGAAGGTACAGAGAGGGGTAATAGTCGCAGCTCACTACACATTATTCATGCATGCTGTAATTGCTCTTTGGGCTGGCTCCCACTTTCGATGAATTTGGACGAATGCAATCTGATAAAAAATCAGATTGCATTTGGGCCAATGTTATTCTATGATGTGGTCATCTGCAATTTTTTGATCAGCTGGGATCGGATTGTGATAAAAAAATTGCATTCTGCGAGTGGATGCGAATTTCAGAACACAATCGCCAATAGAAATCAATGGGTGCGAGAAACAAATCGCAAGCAACTCGGTCCGACCGATTTTTTTGCACCCATCAGCTATAAAACCAGACATTTATTTAATCAGCTGCAGACAGTAAAATCAGAGCGTGACCCATCAAACTAGACTAGAAAAGAATTGATATATATATACATAGAATAGATAGATAGATGTAAACATGTCAGTGACATATATAATTATTGCAGTGCATATGTAGCTTACAGCACATGTATTTAATAAATAATACAGTTCTGAAAAAAGTGAAGTAGGATCCCCTAAATTTTAGTAACCAGCAGAGGGAAAGCGGACAGCCGGGGGCTGATGTTTATAGCCTGGGAAGGGGGTAATACACATGGAGCTTCCCAAGCTATTCTTATCAGCTCACAGCTGTATACCTAGAATTTACTGGTTATTAAAATGGGGCACCCAACAAAAAATAATATGGGGTCCCCTATAATGAATAACCAGCAAAAGCTAGGCAGACAGCTGCAAGCTGATATTAATAGCTTAGGAAGGGGCCATGGATATTGGCACCCTCCGAGACTAGAAACATCAGCTCTCAGCCGCCCCAGAAAAGGCGCATCTGTAAGATGTGCCAGTTTTGGAGCTTAGCCTCCGGTCTACCCACTTTGCCTGGTGCATTGGTAAGTGGGGTAATAGTATTGGGGTTGATGTCAGCTTTGTATTGGCAGATAACATCATGCCCAGGGGTTAGTAATGGAAAAGCATCTATTAGGCGCTCCCATTACTAACCCCATACTCATATTGTAAATAAAAACACCCTGTAAGAAGTCATTTGCTTGAAATAAACTTGAAAATGTGCCACATCATCTATTCATCTATCAATCTGTATATCTAATATGTATATATATTGAAGAATCTTTCCTTTGAAAACTATCTTTAAATGACATAGAATTACTCTATGTAAAAGCTAATGTTAAAATCTCATTGCAAACGGATTGCACTCACGTCATTTGAATGTCATTCAGATGCTAGGTGATAAAAATTGCATTGTCCTCCCATGAAAATCGAATGCCACTTGCATGACTTGCATCTGACTTTTCTGAATCAGCATTGAACCAAAATTTTAAACTCCAGTGTGTCTCTTGTCATAGACTGGCTTCCTGATCTTCGTACACTGCAGAGCAGGCTGTTAGTTCAGATGAAGAGGGAATTATTACAGTGCACTGAGTCAGTACCAATTTGATTGTTATGGTGATTGTTAGAAGCCCAGGTGCCGCCTTGATGACTGGAAGTAAATAACTAAAGAAAGAATGAGATATAATTTTCTCCTTGTTGCATTTTTCCAGGTACATAGCCAAATATGTTCAAAATTATATTTAACTAGAGATTACCACTATGACTACAAGAAAATAGAATTGTTTTAGCTGACCACTTCCCTTTAACCCCTTTACCCCTCAAGGTCGTTTGCACGTTAATGACCAAGCCAATTTTTTCAATTCTTACAAGTGTTACTTTATGAGGTAATAATTCTAGAATGCTTTAACGTCTTTTTTCGTGACATATCGTACTTCATGATAGTGGTAAAATTTATTCGATATGAGTTCTGTTTATTTGGGAAAAAAACAGAAATATGGCAAAAATGTGGAAAATGTTTGAAGTGACTCTGAGGGGTCTATGTGACAAAAATACCCCAAAATAACACCATTCTAAAAACTGCACCCCTCAAAGTGCTCAAAACCACATAAACGAAAGTTTATTAATCCTTCAGGTGGTCCACAGAAATTTTTGGAATGTGGAATAAAAAAATATGCAAATAGCCTCTTCAAAGAGAAAGAGAACTTGAACTCTATAGCGACAACTGTTCGAAGTAGCGAAGTAGCGACCCTACAAGTCACAATCAACACTTTAACGAGTTTTGCAATGTGACCTTAGATAAAAGCCAAATCAGAATCTGAATTTGCAGACACGGTGTTTTGGGCTATTGGCCCCTTGTCAGCGAAAAGTATGAGAACTGATTTGGCTAGGTGAGAGGCTCTGGACTGGGGTCTAAGGGGTAAGGTTTCTCTTTGTGGAGATTGAGATACCCACTCTGGCTTGTCAAGGTAAGGAGGCTTATTCGCCGAGCAATGCTTTTCTGGGAAAATTAATATGCAACTTGCCTCTTCAGAGAGAAAGAGACTTGAACTCTATAACGCCACCTGTTGAAAGTCGCAATCCTACAAGTCACAATCAACCCTTTAACGAGTTTTAAAATATGACAGGATAAAAGCCAAATCAGAATTTCAATTTTCTTCAAAGACAATTTGCATATTACAAATATTTGCATATTACTCCCTCAAGTGACCACATTTTGGAAATGATACCCCTTTTCAAATTTATCTACAGGTGTCGTGATGATTTTTACTCTATGATCGTTTTCCAGAAACAAGCAGCAGTGGATGTTGCTTAGTGAAAATTGTAAACTGCCGTTGTAGTGACCAGTACGCTGTAGTGACCAACACCTTATAGTGACCAGTACGTTATGCTTTTCCCATAAAAGTAATACATGTTAACATGAAAAATTATTTTCTTTAAAGATATGATTTGTATAATATATTAATATATTAATATTTATATAAATATATTTTATAGTCTTCTTTTTCTTTACCTTCAGACTGCCTACAAAACTTTAGAAAAGTCCAAAGTCACCAAAGAAAAATCCATCTGGAGTAATACAGTAAATGGAAAGCATAGAGGGGGAGATGCAGCTGCAGCCGATAAAGTAATGTTTTTGTAAAACTACAAATTTGAGAAGGATAGTGGAGCAGAAGTAAATTTCTGACTTGCTCAGTGAACACAGTTCAGCTCTGAAATCACATTGAGAAGAGCCTAAAGATGGAATGTGTGCATTTTTAGAAACCACTGCTACAAAAGACTTCAGCAAATTATTAAACTAATTGGGATAAAGATTGAAAGCATGGAAAATCTGGGATATATACCATATATACTAGATTATAAGCCGACCCAAGTATAAGCCGAGACCCCTAATTTTGCCACAAAAAACTGGGAAAACTTGACTCAAGTATAAGCCTAGGGTGAGAAATGCAGCAGTTACTAGTAAATTTAAAAAATAAAAATATATACCAATAAAAGTCAAATTAATTGAGACATCAGTAGGTTAAGTGTTTTTGAATATCCATATTGAATCAGGAGCCCCATATAATGCTCCATACAGTTCATGATGGCCCCATAAGATGCTCCAAATTAAAATATGCCCCATATAATGCTGCACAAAGGTTAATAATGGCCCCATAAGATGCTCCATAGAAACATTTGCCCTATACAATGCTGTATAAAGGTTGATTATGGCCCCATAAGATGCTCCATAGAAACATTTGCCCTATACAATGCTGTATAAAGGTTGAATATGGCCCCATAAGATGCTCGATAGAAAATGTGCCCCATATAATGAGGCATAAAGGTTGATGGCCCCATAAGATGCTCCATAGATTATGCCCCATACAATGAGGCAGAAAGGTTGATGGCCCCATAAGATGCTCCATAGATTATGCCTCATACAATGCGGCATAAAGGTTGATGGCCCCATAAGATGCTCCATAGATTATGCCCCATATGCTGTTGCTGAGATTAGAAACAAAAATCACACTCACCTCTCATCGCTCAGGCCCCTGGCACTTGCGATATTCACCTGTCCCCGTTGCACTGCTGCGCGCCGCTCTATCTTCCGGCTCTCTGACTGTTCAGGCAGACAGCACACACTAAACATGTCATTCCCCCCTCTGACCTGAACGTCACAGCTGGAGGATGCAGAAGACAGAGTGGCATGCAGCGGTTGAACAGGGACAGGTGAATATCGCACAATGCTCACCCTCCTCCGTTATACTCACCTGCTCCCGGCACGGTCCCTGCTTCTCACTGACAGATGCTCTCCAGGTGCCGGCAGCTTCTTCCTATGTTCAGTGGTCATGTTCGTCGAAATGCGCGTTGGGGCAGAGGCCCTCCCCCTGGACATCTAGATCACATCCACAACAGGTGACTATACTGATCCTATGCATTTATTTGTTTATATGTGCGTCGGAGTGCAATGGACTCTGAAGAGTGATTGAGGTGGATTGTACCATCTGTGAATCAGCAGTGTTCTCTCTTATATGCCTGCCTCTTTATACTATGGTTTATTTATTTATTGTGATATACTATAGAGGCTGGTGACTACTATATGTCCATCACTAGATGTTCAGGGACACGCGTGTTGTGAATTTGGATTCTGGGCTCCCCCGGTGGCTACTGGTGGAATTGAACTGTGTCTTCATCTTCTCTGTTCACCTGTTCCCATCAAGATGTGGGAGTCGCTATATAACCTTGCTGCTCTGTTAGTTGCTTGCCGGTCAACAATGTTATCAGAAGCCTCTCTGTGCTTGTTCCTGCTCCTAGACAACTACTAGATAAGTTGGACTCTTGTCCATGTTTGTTTTTGCATTTTTGTTCCAGTTCACAGCTGTAGTTTCGTTACTGTGTCTGGAAAGCTCTTGTGAACAGGAATTGCCACTCTGGTGTTATGAGTTAATGCCAGAGTTTTAAAGTAATTCCTGGATGGTGTTTTGATAGGGTTTTAAGCTGACCATGAAAGTATCCTTTCTGTCTTCTGCTATGTAGTAAGTGGACCTCAAATTTGCTAAACCTATTTTCATACTACGTTTGTTATTTCATCTTAATTCACCGCCAATACATGTGGGGGGCCTCTGTCTCCTTTCGGGGTATTTCTCTAGAGGTGAGCTAGGACTAATATTTTCCTCTGCTAGCATTATTTAGTCCTCCGGCTGGTGCTGGGCATCTAGAATCAACGTAGGCATGCTACCCGGCCACTGCTAGTTGTGTGTTAGGATTAGTTCATGGTCAGCTCAGTTCCCATCTTCCAAGAGCTAGTTCCTATATATGCTGATGCTATGTTCTCTTGCCATTGAGAACATGACAGTTTGACCGGCCCACTAAAGGGTTAAAATCCTTGGCTGAGAAAGGAGAGAAATAGGAAGTCTGCTGAGATTTTTTTTTTTTTCTCCTTCTAATCTTTGAATGGCTCTGTGTCCACCTGTTTGTAATGGATCTTCAGAGTGTAACTGCAGGTTTGAATAATCTCGCCACGAAGGTACAAAATTTGCAAGACTTTGTTTATCATGCACCTGTATCTGAGCCGAGAATTCCTTTGCCGGAATTTTTCTCGGGGAATAGATCTGGGTTTCAGAATTTTCGAAATAATTGCAAATTATTTTTGTCCCTGAAATTTCGCTCTGCCGGAGATCCTGCACAGCAGGTCAGGATTGTGATTTCCTTGCTCCGGGGCGACCCTCAAGACTGGGCTTTCTCATTGACACCAGGGGATCCTGCGTTGCTCAATGTGGATGCGTTTTTTCTGGCCTTGGGGTTGCTTTATGACGAACCTCATTTGGAGCTTCAGGCAGAAAAAACTTTGATGTCCCTATCTCAGGGGCAAGATGAAGCGGAAATTTACTGCCAAAGATTCCGTAAATGGTCTGTGCTTACTCAGTGGAATGAGTGCGCCCTGGCGGCGACTTTCAGAGAGGGTCTCTCTGATGCCATTAAGGATGTTATGGTGGGGTTCCCTGTGCCTGCGGGTCTGAATGAGTCCATGACAATGGCTATTCAGATCGATAGGCGTTTGCGGGAGCGCAAACCAGTGCACCATCTGGCGGTGTCCACTGAGAAGTCGCCAGAGAGTATGCAGTGTGATAGAATTCTGTCCCGAAGCGAGCGGCAGAATTTTAGACGGAAAAATGGGTTGTGTTTCTATTGTGGTGATTCTACTCATGTTATATCAGCATGCTCTAAGCGCACTAAAAAGCTTGATAAATCTGTTTCCATTTGCACCTTACCGTCTAAGTTTATTCTATCTGTGACCCTGATTTGCTCTTTGTCATCTATTACCACGGACGCCTATGTCGACTCTGGCGCCGCTTTGAGTCTTATGGATTGGTCCTTTGCCAAACGCTGTGGGTATGATTTAGAGCCTTTGGAGACTCCTATTCCTCTGAAGGGGATTGACTCCACCCCATTGGCTAATAATAAACCACAATACTGGACACAAGTAACTATGCGTATTAATCCGGATCACCAGGAGATTATTCGCTTTCTGGTGCTGTATAATCTACATGATGATTTGGTGCTAGGATTGCCTTGGCTGCAATCTCACAACCCAGTCCTCGACTGGAGAGCTATGTCTGTGTTGAGCTGGGGATGTAAGGGGGCTCATGGGGATGTACCTGTGGTTTCCATTTCATCATCTATTCCCTCTGAAATTCCTGAGTTCCTGTCTGACTATCGTGACGTCTTTGAAGAATCCAAGCTTGGTTCGTTACCTCCGCACCGAGAGTGCGATTGTGCCATAGATTTAATCCCGGGTAGTAAATACCCAAAGGGTCGTTTGTTTAATCTGTCTGTGCCTGAACATGCTGCTATGCGAGAATATATAAAGGAGTCCTTGGAAAAGGGACATATTCGTCCATCGTCATCTCCCTTAGGAGCCGGTTTTTTCTTTGTGTCAAAAAAAGACGGCTCTTTGAGACCATGTATCGATTATCGGCTTTTGAACAGAATCACTGTTAAATATCAATACCCATTGCCGTTGCTGACTGATTTGTTTGCTCGCATAAAGGGGGCCAAGTGGTTCTCTAAGATTGACCTTCGTGGGGCGTATAATTTGGTGCGAATCAGGCAGGGGGATGAATGGAAGACCGCATTTAATACGCCCGAGGGCCACTTTGAGTATTTAGTGATGCCTTTTGGTCTTTCTAATGCTCCGTCAGTTTTCCAGTCCTTTATGCATGATATTTTTCGCGATTATTTGGATAAATTTATGATTGTGTATCTGGATGATATTCTGATTTTTTCGGATGACTGGGACTCTCATGTCCAGCAAGTCAGGAGGGTTTTCCAGGTTTTGCGGTCTAATTCTTTGTGTGTGAAGGGTTCTAAGTGTGTTTTTGGGGTACAGAGGATTTCCTTTTTGGGATATATTTTTTCTCCCTCTTCCATTGAAATGGATCCTGTCAAGGTTCAAGCTATTTGTGATTGGACGCAGCCCTCTTCTCTTAAGAGTCTTCAGAAATTTTTGGGCTTTGCTAACTTTTATCGTCGATTTATTGCTGGTTTTTCGGATATTGCTAAGCCATTGACCGATTTGACTAAGAAGGGTGCTGATGTTGCTGATTGGTCTCCTGACGCTGTGGAGGCCTTTCGGGAGCTTAAGCGCCGTTTTTCCTCTGCCCCTGTGTTGCGTCAGCCTGATGTTGCTCTACCTTTTCAGGTTGAGGTCGACGCTTCTGAGATCGGAGCTGGGGCAGTGTTGTCGCAGAAAAGTTCAGACTGCTCCGTGATGAGGCCTTGTGCCTTCTTTTCCCGTAAATTTTCGCCCGCTGAGCGGAATTATGATGTTGGGAATCGGGAGCTTTTGGCCATGAAGTGGGCTTTTGAGGAGTGGCGCCATTGGCTTGAGGGGGCCAGACATCAGGTAGTGGTATTGACTGACCACAAAAATTTGATTTATCTTGAGACTGCCAGGCGCCTGAATCCTAGACAGGCGCGCTGGTCATTATTTTTCTCTCGGTTTAATTTTGTGGTGTCATACCTACCGGGTTCTAAGAATGTTAAGGCGGATGCCCTTTCTAGGAGTTTTGAGCCTGACTCGCCTGGTAACTCTGAGCCCACAGGTATCCTTAAGGATGGAGTGGTATTGTCAGCCGTTTCTCCAGACCTGCGGCGGGCCTTGCAGGAGTTTCAGGCGGATAGACCGGATCGTTGCCCACCTGATAAACTGTTTGTTCCTGATGATTGGACCAGTAGAGTCATCTCTGAGGTTCATTCTTCTGCGTTGGCAGGTCATCCTGGCATTTTTGGTACCAGGGATTTGGTGGCAAGGTCCTTCTGGTGGCCTTCCCTGTCACGAGATGTGCGAGGCTTTGTGCAGTCTTGTGACGTTTGTGCTCGGGCCAAGCCTTGTTGTTCTCGGGCTAGTGGATTATTGTTGCCCTTGCCTATTCCTAAGAGGCCTTGGACGCACATCTCGATGGATTTTATTTCAGATCTGCCTGTTTCTCAGAAGATGTCTGTCATCTGGGTGGTGTGTGACCGTTTCTCTAAGATGGTCCATTTGGTTCCTCTGCCCAAGTTGCCTTCTTCTTCCGAGTTGGTTCCTCTGTTTTTTCAAAATGTTGTTCGTTTGCATGGTATTCCTGAGAATATCATTTCTGACAGAGGGACCCAATTTGTGTCTAGATTTTGGCGGGCATTCTGTGCTAGGATGGGCATAGATTTGTCTTTTTCGTCCGCTTTCCATCCTCAGACGAATGGCCAGACCGAGCGGACTAATCAGACCCTGGAGACATATCTGAGGTGTTTTGTGTCTGCTGACCAGGATGATTGGGTTGCTTTTTTGCCATTGGCAGAGTTCGCTCTCAATAATCGGGCCAGCTCTGCCACTTTGGTGTCCCCGTTTTTCTGTAATTCGGGGTTTCATCCTCGATTTTCCTCTGGTCAGGTGGAATCTTCGGATTGTCCTGGAGTGGATGCTGTGGTGGAGAGATTGCATCAGATCTGGGAGCAGGTGGTGGACAATTTGAGGTTGTCCCAGGAGAAGACTCAGCTTTTTGCCAACCGCCACCGTCGTGTTGGTCCTCGGCTTTGTGTTGGGGACTTGGTGTGGTTGTCTTCTCGTTTTGTCCCTATGAGGGTCTCTTCTCCTAAGTTTAAGCCTCGGTTCATCGGCCCGTATAAGATATTGGAGATTCTTAACCCTGTTTCCTTCCGTTTGGACCTCCCTGCATCCTTTTCTATTCATAACGTTTTTCATTGGTCATTATTGCGCAGGTATGAGGTACCGGTTGTGCCTTCCGTTGAGCCTCCTGCTCCGGTGTTGGTTGAGGGTGAGTTGGAGTACGTTGTGGAGAAAATCTTAGACTCTCGTGTTTCCAGACGGAGACTCCAGTATCTGGTCAAGTGGAAGGGATACGGCCAGGAGGATAATTCTTGGGTGAATGCATCTGATGTTCATGCCTCTGATTTGGTTCGTGCCTTTCATAGGGCCCATCCTGATCGCCCTGGTGGTTCTGGTGAGGGTTCGGTGCCCCCTCCTTGAGGGGGGGGTACTGTTGTGAATTTGGATTCTGGGCTCCCCCGGTGGCTACTGGTGGAATTGAACTGTGTCTTCATCTTCTCTGTTCACCTGTTCCCATCAAGATGTGGGAGTCGCTATATAACCTTGCTGCTCTGTTAGTTGCTTGCCGGTCAACAATGTTATCAGAAGCCTCTCTGTGCTTGTTCCTGCTCCTAGACAACTACTAGATAAGTTGGACTCTTGTCCATGTTTGTTTTTGCATTTTTGTTCCAGTTCACAGCTGTAGTTTCGTTACTGTGTCTGGAAAGCTCTTGTGAACAGGAATTGCCACTCTGGTGTTATGAGTTAATGCCAGAGTTTTAAAGTAATTCCTGGATGGTGTTTTGATAGGGTTTTAAGCTGACCATGAAAGTATCCTTTCTGTCTTCTGCTATGTAGTAAGTGGACCTCAAATTTGCTAAACCTATTTTCATACTACGTTTGTTATTTCATCTTAATTCACCGCCAATACATGTGGGGGGCCTCTGTCTCCTTTCGGGGTATTTCTCTAGAGGTGAGCTAGGACTAATATTTTCCTCTGCTAGCATTATTTAGTCCTCCGGCTGGTGCTGGGCATCTAGAATCAACGTAGGCATGCTACCCGGCCACTGCTAGTTGTGTGTTAGGATTAGTTCATGGTCAGCTCAGTTCCCATCTTCCAAGAGCTAGTTCCTATATATGCTGATGCTATGTTCTCTTGCCATTGAGAACATGACACACGCGCCTCCCTTTTTGCACAGCATTTATAGGGTTATGGTTTTGTGATTCATTCACTTTCACCAGTGTCTGTAATTTTAATAATAAAGTTTGATATATTTTGAGTAACTTAAACCAAAGTATCATCCTTTTTTGCGTGTTGGTTTGGTAAACTATAGTGATGATAGGTCATTTAGTCCTTTTCAATTATGGGTATCTTCAACATGCCAATACGCCTTATAAGTTGTTATCTCATTGATTACATAAAGTAAATCCATGCAGAATAGTTAGATATATTGATGTCAGTTACCAATACAATTACTATAGCGTGTGTGAAAATTAGGTAACTTTAATATATTTAACAATAGAATATTTTCGGGGAAAAAAAATGGCGTGGGCTCCCGCGCAATTCTCTGCCCCAGAGAGGGAAAGCCAGTGACTGGGGTATTGACATTTGTAGCCTAGGAAGGGGTTAATACCCATGGAGCTTCCCAGGCTATGAATCTCAGCCCGCAGCTGTATATTTAGCCTTTACTGGCTATTAAAATAGGGGGACTCCCAAAAAATGACGTGAGGTCTCCTTATAATTAATAGCCAGAAAAGGCTATGCAGACAGCTACCGGCAGAGATTCATAGCCTAGGAAGGGACCATGGTTATTGCCCCCCCGGCTACAAACACCAGCACTCAGCTGCCTCAGAAAAGGCGCATCTGGAAGATGCACCAATTTTGGCACTTAGCCTCTCTCTTCCTACTGCCCTGTAGTGATGGCATATGGGGTAATAAGGGGTTAATGTTACCTTTGTATTGTAAGGTGACATTAGGCCCATTAGTAATGGAGAGGTGTCAATAAGACACCTATCCATTACTAATCCTAAAGTTTGTAAAGGGTTAAATAAACATACACACATGCAGAATAAAGAATTTTAATGAAATGAAACACTAAACACAGTTTGACCATTTTATTGCTACAGGTAATCCAAGCAAAGCCATTGATCTCCTGTAAAGAATTTAAAATAAAAAAAACAACAATATTCCCATACCTGTCTGTTGAACAGTCAGTCCCACACCGCAATCCATATCTGGGGTATATTGTTATGATCCTTAGTGGTTGAGGATCACAAATTACTCCAGCAAGGTGACTAAACATAGGACAAGCTCTAGGGAGGTGGTAAACTGGACTGACCGCAAAACTGAACCTATCCAAACACACTAGAGGTAGCCGGTGAACGTGCCTAAAATTCCTAGACGTCTCGAGCCAGCCTGAGGAGCTAACTACCCCTAGAGAGAAAGAAAGACCTCTCTTGCCTCCAGAGAAATAATCCCCAAAGATATAGAAGCCCCCAACAGATAATGACGGTGAGGTAAGAGGAAGGCACATACATAGGGGTGAAAGCAGATTCAGCAAATGAGGCCCACTAATTCTAGATAGCAGAAAATAGAAAAGTGATCTATGCGGTCAGTAAAAAACCCTTACAAAATATCCACACTGAGATTTCAAGAACCCCCGCACCAACTAACGGTGTGGGGGGGGAAACTCAGTCCCCTAGAGCAACCAGCAAGTAATAATTCACATTTTAGCAAGCTGGACAAAAAACATGATGAACGCTGATAATCAGAAAATAAACAAACAAGAACTTAGCTTGTCTTGGAGAGACTGGGAGCAAGGTAGTCACAAGGAATCTGAAGAGCACTGAATACATTGATAGCAGGCAAGGAACTGAGTATCCAGGTGAGTTAAATAGGAAACCAACCAAGGATAACGAACCAGCTGATGCAGCCAACCTGCAGAAAGACAACACTACACAGTAACGCTAGTGACCACTAGAGGGAGCCCAAAAATAGAGTTCACAACAGTACCCCCCCCTGAGGAGGGGTCACCGAACCCTCATCAAAACCCCCAGGGCGATCAGGATGAGCTGCGTGGAAGGCACAAACCAAATCGGCCGCATGAACATCAGAGGCGACAACCCAGGAGTTATCCTCCTGACCATAGCCCTTCCACTTTACCAAATACTGAAGTCTCCGTCTAGAGATACGAGAATCCAAAATCTTCTCCACCACGTACTCCAATTCGCCCTCGACCAGCACCGGAGCAGGAGGCTCAACAGAAGGAACCACAGGTACCACATACCTCCGCAACAAAGACCTATGGAACACATTATGGATGGCAAATGATGCTGGGAGATCCAAACGAAAATACACCGGGTTAAGGATTTCCAAGATCTTATAAGGACCGATGAAGCGAGGCTTGCATTTAGGAGAGGAGACCTTCATAGGAACATACCGAGAAGACAGCCACACCAAATCCCCAACACGAAGTCGGGGACCTACACCGCGGCGGCGGTTGGCAAAGCGCTGAGCCTTCTCCTGTGACAACTTCAGATGTTCCACCACATGGTTCCAAATCTGCTGCAACCTATCCACCACAGAATCCACCCCCGGACAGTCAGAAGACTCAACCTGACCTGAGGAAAAACGAGGATGGAAACCAGAATTGCAGAAAAAAGGCGAAACCAAGGTAGCAGAACTAGCCCGATTATTAAGGGCAAACTCGGCCAATGGCAAAAAAGTCACCCAATCATCCTGATCAGCAGAAACAAAACATCTCAAATAAGTTTCCAACGTCTGATTAGTTCGCATGGCCATTAGTCTGAGGATGGAAGGCCGACGAAAAAGACAAATCAATGCCCATCTTAGCACAAAAGGTTCGCCAAAACCTGTACACAAACTGTGATCCTCTATCAGACACAATATTCTCAGGAATGCCGTGCAAGCGAACCACATTCTGAAAAAATAGAGGAACCAAATCGGAGGAGGAAGGCAACTTAGGCAAGGGCACCAAATGGACCATCTTGGAAAAATGATCACACACTACCCAGATGACAGACATTTTCTGAGATACTGGAAGATCCGAAATAAAATCCATGGAAATGTGCGTCCAAGGCCTTTTCGGGACAGGCAAAGGCAAAAGCAAACCGCTGGCACGAGAACAGCAAGGCTTAGCTCGAGCACAAATCCCACAAGACTGCACAAAGGAACGCACATCCCGCGACAAGGAAGGCCACCAAAAGGACCTAGCCACCAAATCTCTGGTACCAAAAATCCCAGGATGACCCGCCAACACCGAAGAATGAACCTTGGAAATAACTCTGCTGGTCCATCTATCTGGGACAAACAGTCTCTCTGGTGGACAACGGTCAGGTCTATCCACCTGAAATTTCTGCAGCACTCGTCGCAAATCTGGAGAAATGGCAGGCAAAATCACTCCCTCTCTGAGAATACCAGCCGGCTCAGAAACTCCCGGAGAGTCAGGCACAAAGCTCCTAGAAAGTGCATCAGCCTTCACGTTCTTCGAACCAGGCAGGCATGAGACCACGAAGTCGAAACGGGAGAAAAACAACGACCAACGAGCCTGTCTAGGATTCAGGCGCTTGGCAGATTCGAGGTAAATCAGATTTTTGTGATCAGTCAGGACCACAACACGATGTTTAGCTCCTTCGAGCCAATGTCACCACTCCTCAAATGCCCACTTCATAGCCAACAACTCCCGATTACCAACATCATAATTTCGCTCGGCAGGCGAAAATTTTCTAGAAAAGAAAGCACATCGCTTCATCACAGAGCCATCAGAGCTTCTCTGTGACAAAACAGCCCCTGCTCCAATCTCAGAAGCATCAACCTCGACCTGGAAGGGGAGAGAGACATCTGGCTGACATAAGACTGGAGCTGAAGAAAACCGGTATTTCAGCTCCCGAAAGGCCTCCACGGCCGCAGGAGACCAATTAGTCACATCAGAACCCTTCTTGGTCAAATCCGTCAAAGGTTTAACCACGCTAGAAAAATTAGCGATGAAACGACGGTAAAAATTAGCAAACCCCAAGAACTTCTGAAGGCTCTTAACAGACGTGGGCTGAGTCCAGTCATGAATAGCCCTGACCTTGACTGGGTCCATCTCCACAGTAGAAGGAGAAAAAATAAAACCCAAAAAGGAGACCTTCTGTACTCCAAAGAGGCATTTTGAGCCCTTCACAAATAAAGCATTAGCACGCAGGACCTGAAACACCATCCTGACCTGCTTCACATGGGACTCCCAATCATCAGAAAAGACCAAAATGTCATCCAGATAAACAATCATAAATTTATCCAGATATTCTCGGAAAATGTCATGCATGAAGGACTGAAACACAGAAGGAGCATTAGAGAGTCCAAAAGGCATCACCAAGTACTCAAAATGGCCTTCGGGCGTATTAAATGCTGTTTTCCATTCATCTCCCTGCTTAATGCTTACAAGGTTATACGCACCACGGAGATCTATCTTGGTGAACCAACTGGCACCCTTAATCCGAGCAAACAAATCAGACAATAGTGGCAAAGGATACTGAAATTTGACTGTGATTTTATTCAGAAGACGATAATCTATACAAGGACTCAAAGAACCGTCCTTCTTGGCCACAAAAAAGAATCCTGCACCAAGAGGGGTAGAGGATGGGCGAATATGTCCCTTCTCCAAAGACTCCTTTATATAACTCCGCATCGCGGCATGCTCTGGTATAGACAAATTAAAAAGTCGTCCCTTAGGGAATTTATTACCAGGAATTAAATTTATAGCACAGTCACAATCCCTATGAGGGGGCAGGGCACTGGACCTGGGCTCATCAAAAATATCCTGGTAGGCAGACAAAAACTCAGGGACCTCAGAGGGAATGGAAGAAGCAATAGACACCAACGGAGTATCGCCATGAATTCCCTGACAACCCCAACTTGACACAGACATAGCTTTCCAATCTAAGACTGGATTATGAGCCTGCAGCCATGGCAGACCCAAAACGACAACATCATGCAAATTATGCAGAACAAGAAAGCGAATCACCTCCTGATGTATGGGAGTCATGCACATGGTCATTTGCGTCCAATACTGAGGGTTACTCTCAGCCAATGGCGTAGCATCAATTCCCCTCAGAGGAATAGGAAATTCCAAAGGCTCCAGGACAAAACCTGTTGTGATTTTGCTTTTTGCTCCCTCTAGTGGTCATTAGTGATTTGACTCTGGAGCTTCTGTCTTTTCCTATATCCTCACCTGGGCCATTAGTTCAGGGGCGTTGCTATATAAGCTCCCTGGACCTTCAGTTCAATGCCTGGCATCGTTGAAATCAGAGCTAATCTGTTGTGCTCTTGTCCTATGATCCTGGTTCCTGTATTTCAAGCTAAGTCTGCTTCTTTGCTTTTTGCTTTTGTTTTGTTTGGTATTTTTGTCCAGCTTGTTCCAATCTGTATCCTGACCTTTGCTGGAAGCTCTAGGGGGCTGGTGTTCTCCCCCCGGACCGTTAGACGGTTCGGGGGTTCTTGAATCTCCAGCGTGGATTTTTATAGGGTTTTTGTTGACCAGATAAGTTATCTTGCTATATTCTGCTATTAGTAAGCTGGCATCTCTTTGCTGAACCTGGTTCATTTCTGTGTTTGTCATTTCCTCTTACCTCACCGTTATTATTTGTGGGGGGCTTGTATCTTGCTTTGGGGTCCCTTTCTCTGGAGGCAAGAGAGGTCTTTGTTTTCTTCTCCTAGGGGTAGTTAGATTCTCCGGCTGGCGCGAGTCATCTAGCGATCACCGTAGGCATGATCCCCGGCTACTTCTAGTGTTGGCGTTAGGAGTAGCTATTTGGTCAACCCAGTTACCACAGCCCTATGAGCTGGATTTTTGAATCTCGCAGACTTACACGTTCCTCTGAGACCCTGTCCACTGGGGTCATAACAGTATGCCAGGCCAGTATTAAATGTTTAATGCATTGCAGAAGTGGGATTATAAGAAAGAAAATTTTGAGGTTTTTTTTTCCCTCTCATTTTTTTTTTTTTTTTCTCTTTTCCCCTTTACCTCAGAGTGGCTTAAGCTTGCTGCAGACTTGAATGTCCAGACCTTGATTACAAGTGTGGACCAGCTTGCCGCTCGTGTGCAGGGTATACAAGATTATGTTACCAGAAATCCTAGGTCTGAACCCAAGATTCCGATTCCTGAACTGTTTTCAGGAGACCGATTTAAGTTTAGGAATTTCAGGAATAATTGTAAATTGTTTTTGTCCCTGAAACCTTGTTCGTCTGGAGACTCTGCTCAACAAGTAAAAATTGTTATTTCATTCTTACGGGGTGACCCTCAAGATTGGGCTTTTTCGTTGGCGCCAGGAGATCCGGCATTGGCTGATATTGATGCGTTTTTTCTGGCGCTCGGTTTACTTTATGAGGAACCCAATCTTGAGATTCAGGCAGAGAAAGCCTTGCTGGCTATGTCTCAGGGCCAGGACGAGGCTGAGGTGTATTGCCAAAAATTTCGGAAATGGTCCGTGCTGACACATTGGAACGAGTGTGCACTGGCCGCTAATTTTAGAAATGGCCTTTCTGAGGCCATTAAGAATGTTATGGTGGGTTTTCCCATTCCCACAGGTCTGAATGATACCATGTCCCTGGCTATTCAAATTGACCGGCGGTTGCGGGAGCGCAAAACCGCAAATTCCCTCATGTTGTTGTCTGAACAGACACCTGATGTGATGCAATGTGATAGAAAAACCGCAAATTCCCTCATGGTGTTGTCTGAACGGACACCTGATTTGATGCAATGTGATAGAATCTTGACTAGAAATGAGAGGAAAATTCATAGACGCCGGAATGGCTTGTGCTACTACTGTGGTGATTCTACACATGTTATCTCAGCATGCTCTAAACGTATATCTGAGGTTGTTAGTCCTGTCACCGTTGGTAATTTGCATCCTAAGTTTATTCTGTCTGTAACTTTGATTTGCTCACTGTCATCTTATCCTGTCATGGCGTTTGTAGATTCAGGTGCTGCCCTGAGTCTTATGGATCTCTCATTTGCTAAGCGCTGTGGTTTTATTCTTGAACCATTAGAAAATCCTATCCCTCTTAGGGGTATTGATGCTACGCCATTAGCAGAAAATAAACCGCAGTATTGGACACAGGTTACCATGTGCATGACTCCTGAACACCGCGAGGTGATACGTTTTCTCGTTCTACATAAAATGCATGATTTGGTTGTTTTGGGGCTGCCATGGTTACAGACCCATAATCCAGTCCTTGACTGGAAGGCTATGTCAGTGTCTAGTTGGGGCTGTCGTGGTATTCATGAGGATTCCCTGCCTGTGTCTATTGCTTCTTCTACGCCTTCGGAAGTTCCGGAGTATTTGTCTGATTATCAGGATGTCTTTAGCGAGTCCAGGTCCAGTGCATTGCCTCCTCATAGGGAATGTGACTGTGCAATAGATTTGATTCCAGGCAGTAAATTTCCTAAGGGAAGACTTTTTAATCTGTCGATACCTGAACATACCGCTATGCGTTCATATATCAAGGAGTCTCTGGAGAAAGGACACATCCGTCCGTCTTCTTCCCCTCTTGGTGCGGGATTCTTTTTTGTGGCTAAAAAGGACGGATCTTTGAGGCCTTGTATTGACTATCGGCTTTTAAATAAGATCACTGTCAAATTTCAGTATCCTTTGCCGCTGTTGTCTGACTTGTTTGCCCGGATTAAAGGTGCCAAGTGGTTTACCAAGATAGACCTTCGTGGTGCGTACAACCTTGTGCGCATTAAGCAAGGGGATGAATGGAAAACCGCATTCAATACGCCCGAAGGTCATTTTGAGTACTTGGTGATGCCTTTTGGGCTCTCTAATGCCCCTTCAGTTTTTCAGTCCTTTATGCATGACATTTTCCGGAACTATCTGGATAAATTTTTGATCGTTTATCTGGATGATATTCTGGTTTTTTCTGATAATTGGGACTCGCATGTGGAGCAGGTCAGGATGGTCTTTAAAATTTTGCGTGAAAATTCTTTGTTTGTCAAGGGCTCAAAGTGTCTTTTTGGTGTACAGAAGGTTCCCTTTTTGGGGTTCATTTTTTCCCCTTCTGCTGTGGAGATGGACCCAGTCAAGGTCCGAGCTATTCTTGATTGGACTCAGCCCTCGTCAGTTAAGAGTCTTCAGAAGTTCTTGGGTTTCGCTAACTTCTACCGTCGTTTTATCGCTAACTTTTCTAGCATTGTGAAACCTTTGACGGATATGACCAAGAAGGGCTCCGATGTGGTTAATTGGGCTCCTGCTGCCGTGGAGGCTTTCCAGGAGTTGAAACGTCGGTTTTAGGGTTGAGCGACTTTCATTTTTTTAAGATCGAGTAGGGTTTTGGGAAACCCGATTTTGTCCAGAGTCGAGTCGAGTGCAGTCGGCCGATTATCGCTAAAAGTCGGGGATCGACCGAAACACGAAACCCAATGCAAGTCAATGGGGAAGCATAGTCGGCAGTGAGTGGAGGCCAGGAAAACACCTACAGTGCCCATTTTAATGCCAAAAACATCCATTCTTGTTTCTGAAGCTTGCCAATCTTAATTAACTGTATAATAATAGTTGGGCATAGGGAATTGGGGGAAAGTTGTGGGGGGAGTAGGGCTGGCTCAAGTTTTTCGTGGGCCCAGGAAATGCGGACTACGTCACGGCGGTGTTGCAGGGAAAGGTAAGTATTTAAAAGTTGCAAGTGCTGTGATCCTGAGCAAGCAGGGGGGGGCCCACTCGTTCGCATTGCCACTGGCACAGGGCCCCTCAAAGTACGGCGGTGTGTTTGCATGGCGGGGGCGCCTCCCACCAGCAGCGACACTTTTGCGTACTCTGAGGGGCCCTGTGCCAGTGACGTCGCCAACGAGTATGCCCCCCCACCTGATGAAGGAACCTGCACTTTCATCTGCACCTTCCTCTTTGTCCCTGTGTAAGGTGGTATAACATGCGGGAAGGGGAACCTTACTTTCAGCAGGGACAGATTCTGGCTGTGTAGAGTACAAGGGGAATGTAGTGGTCTAGGTCAATGTACCAGCAGACTCATTTAGCAGTGGCTGGGCAATGGGCAGGATGAGGAGGAAACAGATATAGGGCCAAAGAATAAAGTAGGCTACATGCAGTTCAAAATTGGTAACAGGACTAAACAGGCGGCATTGCTTTGTTCAGTGGAGTAGCAAACCCAAGAGCAGCAGACACTGTTTCAAGGGCCTAACCACACTAGTAGGCCAAATGCAGTTTAATATCTGATAGTATAGGGCGAAAGCCAGAATGTGGAAGCTCAGCTTTGTTCAGTTGAGGACAACACCAGGGAGGGGCAGACACCTTTAGTAGGCCGGAAAAGCCTATTGCATTTTTTAAAATGGTAATTTGGAGCAGAAGGTTGAAGCTCAGCTTTATTTAGTTGAGGGCAACACCAGGGAGGGGCAGAAGCCGTTAGTAGGCCCTAACCACCATTTTTTTTTTTTTTAAAACCACTTAATGAGAGCCGGAAGGTTGAAGCTCAGCTTTATTTAGTTGAGGACAACACCAGGGAGGGGCAGAAGCCGTTAGTAGGCCCTAACCACCATTTTTTTTTTAAAAACACATAATGAGAGCCGGAAGGTTGAAGCTCAGCTTTATTTAGTTGAGGACAACACCAGGGAGGGGCAGAAGCCGTTAGTAGGCCCTAACCACCATTTTTTTTTTAAAACCACTTAATGAGAGCCGGAAGGTTGAAGCTCAGCTTTATTTAGTTGAGGACAACACCAGGGAGGGGCAGAAGCCGTTAGTAGGCCCTAACCACCATTTTTTTTTTTTTAAAACCACATAATGAGAGCCGGAAGGTTGAAGCTCAGCTTTATTTAGTTGAGGACAACACCAGGGAGGGGCAGAAGCCGTTAGTAGGCCCTAACCACCATTTTTTTTTAAAAACCACTTAATGAGAGCCGGAAGGTTGAAGCTCAGCTTTATTTAGTTGAGGACAACACCAGGGAGGGGCAGAAGCCGTTAGTAGGCCCTAACCACCATTTTTTTTTTTTAAACCACATAATGAGAGCCGGAAGGTTGAAGCTCAGCTTTATTTAGTTGAGGACAACACCAGGGAGGGGCAGAAGCCGTTAGTAGGCCCTAACCACCAATTTTTTTTTTTTTAAAACCACTTAATGAGAGCCGGAAGGTTGAAGCTCAGCTTTATTTAGTTGAGGACAACACCAGGGAGGGGCAGAAGCCGTTAGTAGGCCCTAACCACCATTTTTTTTTAAAAACCACTTAATGAGAGCCGGAAGGTTGAAGCTCAGCTTTATTTAGTTGAGGACAACACCAGGGAGGGGCAGAAGCCGTTAGTAGGCCCTAACCACCATTTTTTTTTTTTAAACCACATAATGAGAGCCGGAAGGTTGAAGCTCAGCTTTATTTAGTTGAGGGCAACACCAGGGAGGGGCAGAAGCCGTTAGTAGGCCCTAACCAAAGTTGAAGGCCAAATGCAGTTTAATTTCTGATACTATAGGCCGAAAGCCAGAAGGTGGAAGTTCCGATTTAGACAGTGGAGGACAATTTGAATTAGGGACTGCAGACAGACTTAGTAGGCTGTCCCCTGTGGACCATGCATCCACCACATTAACCCATTGCGCCGTAATGGACACGTAATCTTCCGTGGCCATGCCTACAGGTCCATGCGTCTGTTGTCAGGTGCACCTTTGTACTCACAGATTGCCAGAGTGCATGGACAATGCGGTCTTCTACATGCTGGTGGAGGGTTGGGATGGCTTTTCTCGCAAAAGAAGTGTCGACTGGTTAGCTTGTAGCGTGGTACAGCGTAGTCCATCATGGCCTTATTAATAGTAAATAAAATATATAACTAGGCTCTATGAACTTTTAAATAGGTTCCAGGGGTACACGGGCAGCATTGGTGTGGTCAGTGGAGGAGTATTGCAAGTAGGGGCTGCAGACAGGCTATCAAAGGCCTAAAATAACAAACAGTAGGCAGTCATGGCAGTTTTACATCTGTTACATGGATACACAGGCAGGCACTCCAGGCAGCATTGTGCTCAGTGGAGGAGTATTGCAAGTAGGGGCCGCAGACAGGCTATCAAAGGCCTAAAATAACAAACAGTAGGCAGTCATGGCAGTTTTACATCGGTTACATGGATACACAGGCAGGCACTCCAGGCAGCATTGTGCTCAGTGGAGGAGTATTGCAAGTAGGGGCCGCAGACAGGCTATCAAAGGCCTAAAATAACAAACAGTAGGCAGTCATGGCAGTTTTACATCGGTTACATGGATACACAGGCAGGCACTCCAGGCAGCATTGTGCTCAGTGGAGGAGTATTGCAAGTAGGGGCCGCAGACAGGCTATCAAAGGCCTAAAATAACAAACAGTAGGCAGTCATGGCAGTTTTACATCGGTTACATGGATACACAGGCAGGCACTCCAGGCAGCATTGTGGTCAGTGGAGGAGTATTGCAAGTAGGGGCCGCAGACAGGCTATCAAAGGCCTAAAATAACAAACAGTAGGCAGTCATGGCAGTTTTACATCGGTTACATGGATACACAGGCAGCTAGGTGGTGAGTGGAGGAGTATTTAAAGTAAGGACCGCAGACAGGCTATCAAAGGCCTAACATAACAAACAATAGGCTCATGGCAGTTTTACAGCGGTTACATGGATACACGGGCAGGCAGCTTGGTGGTCAGTGGAGGAGTATTTAAAGTAGGGACCGCAGACAGGCTATCAAAGGCCTAAAATAACAAACAATAGGCTCATGGCAGTTTTACAGCGGTTACATGGATACACGGGCAGGCAGCTGGTGATGAGTGGAGGAGTATTTAAAGTAGGGACCGCAGACAGGCTATCAAAGGCCTAAAATAACAAACAATAGGCTCATGGCAGTTTTACAGCGGTTACATGGATACACGGGCAGGCAGCTTGGTGGTGAGTGGAGGAGTATTTAAAGTAGGGACCGCAGACAGGCTATCAAAGGCCTAAAATAACAAACAATAGGCTCATGGCAGTTTCACAGCGGTTACATGGATACACGGGCAGGCAGCTTGGTGGTGGTGAGTGGAGGAGTATTTAAAGTAGGGACCGCAGACAGGCTATCAAAGGCCTAACATAACAAACAATAGGCTCATGGCAGTTTTACAGCGGTTACATGGATACACGGGCAGGCAGCTTGGTGCTGAGTGGAGGAGTATTTAAAGTATGGACCGCAGACAGGCTTCGAAGGCCTAACACAATAAAATGGGCTGGCTGTAGGCACTTTAAAATTGGTTCCAGGGGTACACGGGCAGCAGTGGTCTGGTCAGTGGAGGCCTAGTGGAAGGAGGGACCGCAGACAGGCTTCGAAGGCCTAACACAATAAAATGGGCTGGCTGTAGGCACTTTAAAATTGGTTCCAGGGGTACACGGGCAGCAGTGGTCTGGTCAGTGGAGGACTAGTGGAAGGAGGGAGCGCAGAAAGGCTTCAAAGGCCTAACATAACAAACAATAGGCTCATGGCAGTTTTACAGCGGTTACATGGATACACGGGCAGGCAGCTTGGTGGTGGTGAGTGGAGGAGTATTTAAAGTAGGGACCGCAGACAGGCTATCAAAGGCCTAACATAACAAACAATAGGCTCATGGCAGTTTTACAGCGGTTACATGGATACACGGGCAGGCAGCTTGGTGCTGAGTGGAGGAGTATTTAAAGTATGGACCGCAGACAGGCTTCGAAGGCCTAACACAATAAAATGGGCTGGCTGTAGGCACTTTAAAATTGGTTCCAGGGGTACACGGGCAGCAGTGGTCTGGTCAGTGGAGGCCTAGTGGAAGTATGGACCGCAGACAGGCTTCGAAGGCCTAACACAATAAAATGGGCTGACTGTAGGCACTTTAAAATTGGTTCCAGGGGTACACGGGCAGCAGTGGTCTGGTCAGTGGAGGACTAGTGGAAGTATGGACCGCAGACAGGCTTCGAAGGCCTAACACAATAAAATGGGCTGACTGTAGGCACTTTAAAATTGGTTCCAGGGGTACACGGGCAGCAGTGGTCTGGTCAGTGGAGGACTAGTGGAAGTATGGACCGCAGACAGGCTTCGAAGGCCTAACACAATAAAATGGGCTGGCTGTAGGCACTTTAAAATTGGTTCCAGGGGTACACGGGCAGCAGTGGTCTGGTCAGTGGAGGCCTAGTGGAAGTATGGACCGCAGACAGGCTTCGAAGGCCTAACACAATAAAATGGGCTGGCTGTAGGCACTTTAAAATTGGTTCCAGGGGTACACGGGCAGCAGTGGTCTGGTCAGTGGAGGCCTAGTGGAAGGAGGGACCGCAGACAGGCTTCGAAGGCCTAACACAATAAAATGGGCTGGCTGTAGGCACTTTAAAATTGGTTCCAGGGGTACACGGGCAGCAGTGGTCTGGTCAGTGGAGGCCTAGTGGAAGGAGGGAGCGCAGAAAGGCTTCAAAGGCCTAACATAACAAACAATAGGCTCATGGCAGTTTTACAGCGGTTACATGGATACACGGGCAGGCAGCTTGGTGGTGGTGAGTGGAGGAGTATTTAAAGTAGGGACCGCAGACAGGCTATCAAAGGCCTAACATAAAAAAACAATAGGCTCATGGCAGTTTCACAGCGGTTACATGGATACACGGGCAGGCAGCTTGGTGGTGGTGAGTGGAGGAGTATTTAAAGTAGGGACCGCAGACAGGCTATCAAAGGCCTAACATAACAAACAATAGGCTCATGGCAGTTTTACAGCGGTTACATGGATACACGGGCAGGCAGCTTGGTGCTGAGTGGAGGAGTATTTAAAGTATGGACCGCAGACAGGCTTCGAAGGCCTAACACAATAAAATGGGCTGGCTGTAGGCACTTTAAAATTGGTTCCAGGGGTACACGGGCAGCAGTGGTCTGGTCAGTGGAGGCCTAGTGGAAGTATGGACCGCAGACAGGCTTCGAAGGCCTAACACAATAAAATGGGCTGACTGTAGGCACTTTAAAATTGGTTCCAGGGGTACACGGGCAGCAGTGGTCTGGTCAGTGGAGGACTAGTGGAAGTATGGACCGCAGACAGGCTTCGAAGGCCTAACACAATAAAATGGGCTGGCTGTAGGCACTTTAAAATTGGTTCCAGGGGTACACGGGCAGCAGTGGTCTGGTCAGTGGAGGCCTAGTGGAAGTATGGACCGCAGACAGGCTTCGAAGGCCTAACACAATAAAATGGGCTGGCTGTAGGCACTTTAAAATTGGTTCCAGGGGTACACGGGCAGCAGTGGTCTGGTCAGTGGAGGCCTAGTGGAAGGAGGGACCGCAGACAGGCTTCGAAGGCCTAACACAATAAAATGGGCTGGCTGTAGGCACTTTAAAATTGGTTCCAGGGGTACACGGGCAGCAGTGGTCTGGTCAGTGGAGGACTAGTGGAAGGAGGGAGCGCAGAAAGGCTTCAAAGGCCTAAAATAACAAACAATAGGCTCATGGCAGTTTTACAGCGGTTACATGGATACACGGGCAGGCAGCTTGGTGGTCAGTGGAGGAGTAGGGACCGCAGACAGGCTATCAAAGGCCTAAAATAACAAACAATAGGCTCATGGCAGTTTTACAGCGGTTACATGGATACACGGGCAGGCAGCTTGGTGCTGAGTGGAGGAGTAGTGCAAGGAGTGTCTGTCCCAGTACTCCCAAAATATAAATAGATGTTAATGTCTCGCAAAACAACCAAAACAAAAAAAAAGATGGCATACTTAGGTACAGGGGTGGGCTCATCTGCTGTGTTTCTGACATAGTAATTTGGCAGTAACTATTTAATGGTGCCAATATAGGACACAGACACAGACTACTTTAAGTTGCATCATAGATGTCTACAAATTTGTATTGTCAGTGCCAGACATTGAATGATGTCAGCGAATAGACTAAAGATTGGTGGAGCTGTGCGACATAATTTTGCACGTAGTAGAGCCCAGTTTGAGCTGGGGTAGGGGGGAACTCTCTTGAGGCCGGCGGGACCGCCCCAGGGCCACTCATGTTACAACGGTGTGTCTGACGTTGGGTGCGCACCACCACCGCCAGAGACACTACATTGTACTATGAGGGACCCAGTAGCAATGCCGTCAACCAAAAGCGAGCACACCCACCTCTTCAGACAAACAGCAGTCTCACGGGTGCTTGCGCCAAGTCGCGATACCACGGCCCCGTGTGGGGAGTTTGGCCATTTAGGGAGGTGTAAACATGTCGTATGCTGTACAATCTGCATCAGCAAATTAGACATTAGAAAAGTAATTCACAGGCAAGAGCTTTTCATAGGAAAGCTAGGTGTCGGCCGGGCAAGGTGGGGCAAAAGATTTTGAAATCCAGTTGTGGTTCATTTTAATGAATGTTAGATCGTCAACATTTTGGGTAGCCAGACGAGTCCTTTTTTCGGTTAATATTGACCCTGCAGCACTGAATACTCTTTCTGATAGGACACTTGCTGCCGGGCAAGCAAGCTCCTGCAATGCATATTCTGCCAATTCTGGCCAGGTGTCTAATTTGGAGGCCCAGTAATCAAATGGGAATGACGGTTGAGGGAGAACATCGATAAGGGATGAAAAATAGTTAGTAACCATACTGGACAAATGTTGTCTCCTGTCACTTTCAATTGATGCAGCAGTACCTGTCCTGTCTGCGGTCATAGCAAAATCACTCCACAACCTGGTCAGAAAACCCCTCTGTCCAACGCCACTTCTGATGTGTGCACCCCTAACACTCCTAGTCTGCTGCCCCCTGGAGCTCGTGTGAGAACGATCACGTGCGCTGTGTGCTGGGAATGCCTGAAGCAAACGGTCAACAAGAGTTGATTGTTTGGTTGCTAATATTAGTTCCAAGTTCTCATGTGGCATAATATTTTGCAATTTGCCTTTATAGCGTGGATCAAGGAGGCAGGCCAACCAGTAATCGTCATCGTTCATCATTTTCGTAATGCGTGTGTCCCTTTGTAGGATACGTAAGGCATAATCCGCCATGTGGGCCAAAGTTCCACTTGTCAAATCTCCGGTTGTGATTGGTTGAGGGGCAGTTGCAGGCAAATCTACGTCACTTGTGTCCCTCAAAAAACCAGAACCCGGCCGTGACACGCAACCAATTTCCTGTGCCCCCGTGAAAGTTTCCGCATTAAAAATATACTCATCCCCATCATCCTCCTCGTCCTCCACCTCCTCTTCGCCCGCTACCTCGTCCTGTACACTGCCCTGACCAGACAATGGCTGACTGTCATCAAGGCTTCCCTCTTCCTCTGGTGCAGACGCCTGCTCCTTTATGTGCGTCAAACTTTGCATCAGCAGACGCATTAGGGGGATGCTCATGCTTATTACGGCGTTGTCTGCACTAACCAGCCGTGTGCATTCCTCAAAACACTGAAGGACTTGACACATGTCTTGTATCTTCGACCACTGCACACCTGACAACTCCATGTCTGCCATCCTACTGCCTGCCCGTGTATCCTCCCACAAATAAATAACAGCACGCCTCTGTTCGCACAGTCTCTGAAGCATGTGCAGTGTTGAGTTCCACCTTGTTGCAACGTCTATGATTAGGCGATGCTGGGGAAGGTTCAAAGACCGCTGATAGGTCTGCATACGGCTGGCGTGTACAGGCGAACGTCGGATATGTGAGCAAAGTGCACGCACTTTGAGGAGCAGGTCGGAGAACCCAGGATAAGTTTTCAATAAGCACTGCACCACCAGGTTTAAGGTGTGAGCCAGGCAAGGAATGTGTTTCAGTTGGGAAAGGGAGATGGCAGCCATGAAATTCCTTCCGTTATCACTCACTACCTTGCCTGCCTCAAGATCTACTGTGCCCAGCCACGACTGCGTTTCTTGTTGCAAGAACTCGGACAGAACTTCCGCGGTGTGTCTGTTGTCGCCCAAACACTTCATAGCCAATACAGCCTGCTGACGCTTGGCAGTAGCTGGCCCATAATGGGACAACTGGTGTGCAACAGTGTCATCTGCCGATGGAGTGGTTGGCCGACTGCGTTCTGTGGAAGAGCTGTAGCTTCTGCAGGAGGACGAGGAGGAGGAGGAGGGGGTGCGAACGCCTACAGCCAACTGTTTCCTAGACCGTGGGCTAGGCACAACTGTCCCTAAATTGATGTCGCCTGTGGACCCTGCATCCACCACATTCACCCAGTGTGCCGTGATGGACACATAACGTCCCTGGCCATGCCTACTGGTCCATGCATCTGTAGTCAGGTGCACCTTTGTACTCACAGATTGCCTAAGTGCATGGACGATGCGCTGTTTAACATGCTGGTGCAGGGCTGGGATGGCTTTTCTGGAAAAAAAGTGTCGACTAGGTAGCTCGTATCGTGGTTCAGCGTACTCCATCAGGGCTTTAAAAGCTTCGCTTTCAACTAAACGGTAGGGCATCATCTCTAACGAGATTAGTCTAGCTATGTGGGCGTTAAAACCCTGTGTACGCGGATGCGAGGATAAGTACTTCCTTTTTCTAACCAGAGTCTCATGTAGGGTGAGCTGGACTGGAGAGCAGGAGATCGTGGAACTTTCGGGTGTGCCGGTGTACATGGCAGACTGAGAGACGGTTGGAGACGGTATTGTTTCCGCCGGTGCCCTAGATGCAATATTTCCTCCTACTAAACTGGTGATTCCCTGACCCTGACTGCTTTTGGCTGGCAAAGAAACCTGCACAGATACTGCCGGTGGTGCGGAAAATGGTGGCCTTACAGTGACGGAAGGGATGTTGCGTTGCTGACTAGCTTCATTGGCCGAGGGTGCTACAACCTTAAGGGACGTTTGGTAGTTAGTCCAGGCTTGAAAATGCATGGTGGTTAAGTGTCTATGCATGCAACTAGTATTTAGACTTTTCAGATTCTGACCTCTGCTTAAGCTAGTTGAACATTTTTGACAGATGACTTTGCGCTGATCAGTTGGATGTTGTTTAAAAAAATGCCAGACTGCACTCTTCCTAGACTCGGATCCCTTTTCAGGGATTGCAGACTGAGCTTTAACCGGATGGCAACGCTGTGCTCCAACAGGTTTTGGCTTTGACACGCGTTTTGGTCCAGATACGGGCCCGGCAGATGGAACCTGTTGCGATGTTGATGCCTGCTGCGGCCCCTCCTCCACCTCCGCTTCTGAACTACTGCCGCCTGCACCCTGTTCCCCCAATGGCTGCCAATCGGGGTCAATAACTGGGTCATCTATTACCTCCTCTTCGAGCTCGTGTGCAACTTCGTCTGTGTCACTGTGTCGGTCGGTGGTATAGCGTTCGTGGCGGGGCAACATAGTCTCATCAGGGTCTGATTGTGGATCTGTACCCTGAGAGGGCAATGTGGTGGTCTGAGTCAAAGGAGCAGCATAGTACTCTGGCTGTGGCTGTGCATCAGTGCACTCCATGTCAGAATATACTTGTAATGGGCATGGCCTGTTAAATGTTTCACTTTCTAAGCCAGGGACGGTATGTGTAAAGAGCTCCATGGAGTGACCCGTTGTGTCGCCTGCTGCATCCTTCTCTCTTGTTGTAGTTTTTGCTGAGGAGGACAAGGAAGCGACTTGTCCCTGACCGTGAACATCCACAAGCGACGCGCTGCTTTTACATTTACCAGTTTCGGAAGAGGAGGCAAAAGAGCTAGAGGCTGAGTCTGCAATGTAAGCCAAAACTTGCTGTTGCTGCTCCGCCTTTAAAAGCGGTTTTCCTACTCCCAGAAAAGAGAGCGTTCGAGGCCTTGTGTAGCCTGACGACGAAACTGGCTCCACAGCTCCAGACTTAGGTGGAATATTTTTATCCCCACGACCACCTGATGCTCCACTACCACTACCATCATTACCAGCTGACAATGAACGCCCACGACGACCTCTTGCACCAGACTTCCTCATTGTTTTAAAATCTTAACCAAAGTAACTTTATTTGTTGCTATCAAACAACTTACACGGTGAGCTATAACTTCAGTATGATTTCAATATCCCTTAACAGGTTGGTGAGACCACAAGGAAAATCAGGCACAATGTTACACACTCTGTTTTCTGTGGCACAAAATCACAGAGATGACACACACGCAGGACTGTCACTCAAGCACTAATGTCAATATTAATCTCCCACCTAATTTATTTATTTTTTTTTCTCAGGGAGACTTTAGAAACCAAATAATATTAAAAAAAAAAAAAAAAAAGGCTTTCTATGGCCCACAATTAGAGAGAGAGAGGTGGCACAACCAGGAGTCAAGACTGGCGCACAAGCTGAAAGGGCAATATTACTCTCCCACTGTTTTTTATGTTTTTTTTGTTTTTTTCAGGGAGACTTTAGAAACCAAATAATATTAAAAAAACCAAAAAAAAAAAAGGCTTTCTATGGCCCACTGAATGAGAGGGAGAGAGGTGGCACACCCAGGAGTCAAGACTGGCACACAAGCTGAAAGGGCAATATTACTCTCCCACTGTTTTTTTATGTATTTTTTGTTTTTTCAGGGAGACTTTAGAAACCCAATAATATTTTTAAAAAAAAATAAATAGGCTTTCTATGGCCCACTGAATGAGAGGGAGAGAGGTGGCACACCCAGGAGTCAAGACTGGCACACAAGCTGAAAGGGCAATATTACTCTCCCACTGTTTTTTTAGGTTTTTTTTTTTTTTTCAGGGAGAATTAGAAACCAAATAATATTAAAAAAAAAAAAAATAGGCTTTCTATGGCCCACTGAATGAAAGGGAGAGAGGTGGCACACCCAGGAGTCAAGACTGGCACACAAGCTGAAAGGGCAATATTACTCTCCCACTGTTTTTTTATGTATTTTTTGTTTTTTCAGGGAGACTTTAGAAACCCAATAATATTTAAAAAAAAAAAAAAATAGGCTTTCTATGGCCCACTGAATGAGAGGGAGAGAGGTGGCACACCCAGGAGTCAAGACTGGCACACAAGCTGAAAGGGCAATATTACTCTCCCACTGTTTTTTTAGGTTTTTTTTTTTTTTCAGGGAGACTTTAGAAACCAAATAATATTAAAAAAAAAAAAAAAAAAAAAAAAATAGGCTTGCTATAGCCCACTGAATGAGAGATAGCACACACAGCAGTGGCACACAAGCCCTGACTGAGGCCAATATTTTTCTCCCACTGATTGATGTAGTGTTTTTGTGTTGAGGTAGAATTTAGAACACAAATCACGGAAAAAATAAATAGGCTTTCTATGGCCCACTGAATGAAAGGGAGAGAGGTGGCACACCCAGGAGTCAAGACTGGCACACAAGCTGAAAGGGCAATATTACTCTCCCACTGTTTTTTTATGTATTTTTTGTTTTTTCAGGGAGACTTTAGAAACCCAATAATATTTTAAAAAAAAAAAAAGGCTTTCTATGGCCCACAATTAGAGAGAGAGAGGTGGCACAACCAGGAGTCAAGACTGGCGCACAAGCTGAAAGGGCAATATTACTCTCCCACTGTTTTTTTATGTATTTTTTTTTTTTTTCAGGGAGAATTAGAAACCAAATAATATTAAAAAAAAAAAAAATAGGCTTTCTATGGCCCACTGAATGAAAGGGAGAGAGGTGGCACACCCAGGAGTCAAGACTGGCACACAAGCTGAAAGGGCAATATTACTCTCCCACTGTTTTTTTATGTATTTTTTGTTTTTTCAGGGAGACTTTAGAAACCCAATAATATTTTAAAAAAAAAATAAATAGGCTTTCTATGGCCCACTGAATGAGAGGGAGAGAGGTGGCACACCCAGGAGTCAAGACTGGCACACAAGCTGAAAGGGCAATATTACTCTCCCACTGTTTTTTTAGGTTTTTTTTTTTTTTTCAGGGAGAATTAGAAACCAAATAATATTAAAAAAAAAAAAAATAGGCTTTCTATGGCCCACTGAATGAAAGGGAGAGAGGTGGCACACCCAGGAGTCAAGACTGGCACACAAGCTGAAAGGGCAATATTACTCTCCCACTGTTTTTTTATGTATTTTTTGTTTTTTCAGGGAGACTTTAGAAACCCAATAATATTTAAAAAAAAAAATAAATAGGCTTTCTATGGCCCACTGAATGAGAGGGAGAGAGGTGGCACACCCAGGAGTCAAGACTGGCACACAAGCTGAAAGGGCAATATTACTCTCCCACTGTTTTTTTAGGTTTTTTTTTTTTTTCAGGGAGACTTTAGAAACCAAATAATATTAAAAAAAAAAAAATAGGCTTGCTATAGCCCACTGAATGAGAGATAGCACACACAGCAGTGGCACACAAGCCCTGACTGAGGCCAATATTTTTCTCCCACTGATTGATGTAGTGTTTTTGTGTTGAGGTAGAATTTAGAACACAAATCACGGAAAAAATAAATAGGCTTTCTATGGCCCACTGAATGAAAGGGAGAGAGGTGGCACACCCAGGAGTCAAGACTGGCACACAAGCTGAAAGGGCAATATTACTCTCCCACTGTTTTTTTATGTATTTTTTGTTTTTTCAGGGAGACTTTAGAAACCCAATAATATTTAAAAAAAAAAAAAAGGCTTTCTATGGCCCACAATTAGAGAGAGAGAGGTGGCACAACCAGGAGTCAAGACTGGCGCACAAGCTGAAAGGGCAATATTACTCTCCCACTGTTTTTTATGTTTTTTTTTGTTTTTTTCAGGGAGACTTTAGAAACCAAATAATATTAAAAAAACCAAAAAAAAAAAAGGCTTTCTATGGCCCACTGAATGAGAGGGAGAGAGGTGGCACACCCAGGAGTCAAGACTGGCACACAAGCTGAAAGGGCAATATTACTCTCCCACTGTTTTTTTATGTATTTTTTGTTTTTTTCAGGGAGACTTTAGAAACCCAATAATATTTAAAAAAAAAAATAAATAGGCTTTCTATGGCCCACTGAATGAGAGGGAGAGAGGTGGCACACCCAGGAGTCAAGACTGGCACACAAGCTGAAAGGGCAATATTACTCTCCCACTGTTTTTTTAGGTTTTTTTTTTTTTTCAGGGAGACTTTTGAAACCAAATAATATTAAAAAAAAAAAAAAAAAAAAAAATATAGGCTTGCTATAGCCCACTGAATGAGAGATAGCGCACACACAGCAGTGGCACACAAGCCCTGACTGAGGCCAATATTTTTCTCCCACTGATTGATGTAGTGTTTCTGTGTTGAGGTAGATTTTAGAACACAAATCACGGAAAAAATAAATAGGCTTTCTATGGCCCACTCAGTGAGAGATGGCACACACAGGGATGGCACTGTAGCAGAAATGCCAATCTTAATCTCCCCCAAAAAAAAAACAAAAAAAAAAAAAAAACTGTCCTACAATTACTATCTCCCTGCAGTAATGTAAGCCAGGTATGGCAGGCAGCAATAGGAGTGGACTGATGCACAAATTAAATAAAAAGTGTGGACAAACAAAAAAGATAGCTGTGCAGAAAGGAAGGAACAAGAGGATATGTGCTTTGAAAAAAGCAGTTGGTTTCCACAGTGGCGTACACACAGCAATACAGCTATCACGGAGCCTTCTAGGGCAGCCCAATGAGCTACAGCGCTGAGGGGAAAAAAAAAAAAAAATAGCTTCCACTGTTCCTGCACACCGAAGGTGGTGTTGGACAGTGGAAATCGCTGCAGCACAAGCGGTTTGGTGGTTAGTGGACCCTGCCTAACGCTCTCCCTGCTTCTGATGAAGCGGCAGCAACCTGTCCCTAAGCTCAGATCAGCAGCAGTAAGATGGCGGTCGGCGGGAACGCCCCTTTATAGCCCCTGTGACGCCGCAGACAGCAAGCCAATCACTGCAATGCCCTTCTCTAAGATGGTGGGGACCAGGATCTATGTCATCACGCTGCCCACACTCTGCGTTCACCTTCATTGGCTGAGAAATGGCGCTTTTCGCGTCATTGAAACGCGACTTTGGCGCGAAAGTCGCGTACCGCATGGCCGACAAGCACAGGGGTCGGATCGGGTTTCATGAGACGCCGACTTAGCCAAAAGTCGGCGACTTTTGAAAATGATCGACCCGTTTCGCTCAACCCTAGTCGGTTTACTTCGGCGCCTGTTTTGTGCCAGCCTGATGTCTCGCTTCCCTTTCAGGTTGAGGTGGATGCTTCAGAGATTGGAGCAGGGGCCGTTTTGTCGCAGAGAGGCCCTGGTTGCTCTGTTATGAGACCTTGCGCCTTTTTCTCTAGGAAGTTTTCGCCTGCGGAGCGAAATTATGATGTGGGCAATCGGGAGTTGTTGGCCATGAAATGGGCATTTGAGGAGTGGCGTCATTGGCTCGAGGGTACTAAGCATCGTGTGGTGGTCTTGACTGATCACAAAAATCTGATGTATCTCAAGTCTGCTAAACGCCTGAATCCTAGACAGGCCCGCTGGTCATTGTTTTTCTCCCGTTTTGACTTTGTTGTCTCGTATTTACCAGGTTCAAAAAATGTGAAGGCCGATGCTCTTTCCAGGAGCTTTGTGCCTGATGCTCCTGGAGTCGCTGAACCTGTTGGTATTCTTAAGGATGGTATTATCTTGTCAGCTATTTCTCCTGATCTGCGACGTGTGTTGCAGAGATTTCAGGCTGATAGGCCTGATTCTTGTCCACCTGACAGACTGTTTGTGCCTGATAAGTGGACCAGCAGAGTCATTTCCGAGGTTCATTCCTCGGTGTTGGCAGGTCACCCAGGAATTTTTGGCACCACAGATCTGGTGGCCAGATCCTTTTGGTGGCCTTCGTTGTCTAGGGATGTGCGGTCATTTGTACAGTCCTGTGGGACTTGTGCTCGAGCTAAGGCTTGCTGTTCTCGTGCCAGCGGGTTGCTCTTGCCCTTGCCTGTCCCTAAGAGACCTTGGACACATATCTCCATGGATTTCATTTCTGATCTTCCGGTGTCTCAAGGCATGTCTGTTATCTGGGTGATATGTGATCGCTTCTCTAAGATGGTCCATTTGGTTCCTTTGCCTAAGCTGCCTTCCTCTTCCGATCTGGTTCCTGTGTTTTTCCAGAACGTGGTTCGTTTGCACGGCATCCCAGAGAATATTGTGTCAGACAGAGGATCCCAGTTCGTTTCCAGATTCTGGCGATCCTTTTGTAGTAGGATGGGCATTGACTTGTCGTTTTCGTCTGCTTTCCATCCTCAGACTAATGGACAGACGGAGCGAACTAATCAGACTTTGGAGGCTTATTTGAGGTGTTTTGTCTCTGCTGATCAGGACGATTGGGTGACCTTCTTGCCGTTGGCTGAGTTTGCCCTTAATAATCGGGCTAGTTCCGCCACCTTGGTTTCGCCGTTTTTCTGCAACTCTGGTTTCCACCCTCGTTTTTCTTCGGGTCATGTGGAACCTTCTGACTGCCCTGGGGTGGATTCTGTGGTGGATAGGTTGCAGCGGATCTGGAATCTTGTGGTGGACAACTTGAAGTTGTCACAGGAGAGGGCTCAGCGCTTTGCCAACCGCCGCCGCGGTGTGGGTCCCCGACTACATGTTGGGGATTTGGTGTGGCTTTCTTCCCGCTTTGTTCCTATGAAGGTTTCCTCTCCCAAATTTAAACCTCATTTTATTGGTCCTTACAAGATATTGGAAATCCTTAATCCTGTATCTTTTCGCCTGGATCTTCCTGTGTCGTTTGCTATCCACAACGTGTTTCATAGGTCCTTGTTGCGGCGGTACGTTGTGCCTGTGGTTCCTTCTGCTGAGCCTCCTGCTCCGGTGTTGGTTGAGGGCGAGTTGGAGTATGTGGTGGAGAAGATCTTGGATTCTCGTCTCTCCAGGCGGAGGCTTCAGTACCTGGTCAACTGGAAGGGCTATGGTCAGGAAGATAATTCCTGGGTGGTCGCCTCTGATGTTCATGCGGCCGATTTAGTTCGTGCCTTTCACGCCGCTCGTCCTGATCGCCCTGGTGGTCGTGGTGAGGGTTCGGTGACCCCTCACTAAGGGGGGGGTACTGTTGTGATTTTGCTTTTTGCTCCCTCTAGTGGTCATTAGTGATTTGACTCTGGAGCTTCTGTCTTTTCCTATATCCTCACCTGGGCCGTTAGTTCAGGGGCGTTGCTATATAAGCTCCCTGGACCTTCAGTTCAATGCCTGGCATCGTTGAAATCAGAGCTAATCTGTTGTGCTCTTGTCCTATGATCCTGGTTCCTGTATTTCAAGCTAAGTCTGCTTCTTTGCTTTTTGCTTTTGTTTTGTTTGGTATTTTTGTCCAGCTTGTTCCAATCTGTATCCTGACCTTTGCTGGAAGCTCTAGGGGGCTGGTGTTCTCCCCCCGGACCGTTAGACGGTTCGGGGGTTCTTGAATCTCCAGCGTGGATTTTTATAGGGTTTTTGTTGACCAGATAAGTTATCTTGCTATATTCTGCTATTAGTAAGCTGGCCTCTCTTTGCTGAACCTGGTTCATTTCTGTGTTTGTCATTTCCTCTTACCTCACCGTTATTATTTGTGGGGGGCTTGTATCTTGCTTTGGGGTCCCTTTCTCTGGAGGCAAGAGAGGTCTTTGTTTTCTTCTCCTAGGGGTAGTTAGATTCTCCGGCTGGCGCGAGTCATCTAGCGATCACCGTAGGCATGATCCCCGGCTACTTCTAGTGTTGGCGTTAGGAGTAGCTATTTGGTCAACCCAGTTACCACAGCCCTATGAGCTGGATTTTTGAATCTCGCAGACTTACACGTTCCTCTGAGACCCTGTCCACTGGGGTCATAACAAAAACCACAGCGCTTGACAAACGACAAATCCATCAGATTCAGGGCAGCACTTGAATCCACAAAAGCCATAACCGAGTAGGACGACAAAGAACAAATCAAAGTAACAGACAAAATAAATTTAGGCTGTATAGTACCAATGGTGACAGGTTTAGCGAACTTTTTTAAGCGTTTAGAGCATGCTGAGATAACATGAGTAGAATCACCACAGTAAAAGCACAACCCATTTTGACGTCTATGACTTTGTCGCTCAATTCTGGTCAGAGTTCGGTCACATTGCATAGACTCAGGTCTCTGTTCAGAAAATACCGCCAAAGGATGAGCAGATTTGCGCTCCCGCAAACGCCGATCAACCTGAATGGCTAAAGCCATAGAATCACTCAGATTTGTAGGGGTGGGAAACCCCACCATAACATTCTTAAAATTTAGAAACCTAGATCTATCTCCAGAAAACAACTCAGGAATGGGTATCTTAGGTTCTGACATAGGGCTATGAATAACAAAATCCTGAATACTTTGCACCCGTGCAGTAAGATGATCCACACTAGAAGTCAGAGTCTGAATATTCATGTCTGCAGCTGAGCTCAAAACCACCCAGAGTTCAAGGGGATGAAAGAAGCTGAACAGACTGCAGCAAAGGAAAAGCGGGAGACAAAAAAAATGTACTCAGGTCTTCTTTTAATCCCACTTCTGCGATGCATAAAACACTTCAGGGCCTGCTATACTGTTATGATCATTAGTGGTTGAGGATCACAAATTACTCCAGCAAGGTGACTAAACATAGGACAAGCTCTAGGGAGGTGGTAAACTGGACTGACCGCAAAACTGAACCTATCCAAACACACTAGAGGTAGCTGGTGAACTTGCCTAAAATTCCTAGACGTCTCGAGCCAGCCTGAGGAGCTAACTACCCCTAGAGAGAAAGAAAGACCTTTCTTGCCTCCAGAGAAATAATCCCCAAAGATATAGAAGCCCCCAACAGATAATGACGGTGAGGTAAGAGGAAGGCACATACATAGGGGTGAAAGCAGATTCAGCAAATGAGGCCCACTAATTCTAGATAGCAGAAAATAGAAAAGTGATCTATGCGGTCAGTAAAAAACCCTTACAAAATATCCACACTGAGATTTCAAGAACCCCCGCACCAACTAACGGTGTGGGGGGGAGAAACTCAGTCCCCTAGAGCAACCAGCAAGTAATAATTCACATTTTAGCAAGCTGGACAAAAAACATGATGAACGCTGATAATCAGAAAATAAACAAACAAGAACTTAGCTTGTCTTGGAGAGACTGGGAGCAAGGTAGTCACAAGGAATCTGAAGAGCACTGAATACATTGATAGCAGGCAAGGAACTGAGTATCCAGGTGAGTTAAATAGGAAACCAACCAAGGATAACAAACCAGCTGATGCAGCCAACCTGCAGAAAGACAACACTACACAGTACCGCTAGTGACCACTAGAGGGAGCCCAAAAATAGAGTTCACAACAGTATATACAGTTTACAACCTGGAGCGGCGCTAATGCGACTGCCCTGGCTGTAAACTACCAGGAAATGAATGAAATGCTGGGAGCCGAGCTTTGTTGACTAGGGGTGATGTCACTGAAGCTGTGCTCCCTGTCGGCCTGAACTCAAATGAACTCTTCAGCTTGGGAAAATCAGCTGGCATTTTCCCATGCTCAAGAGTTCATCTTAGTTCATGCCGGCAGGGAGCACAGCTTCGGTGACGGCACCGCTAGTAATCTATCTTTTATATTATAACCTGTTAGTGTGTTTTTTACTTTAGTCACATTTAATATGCCAGCTTTTCAAAGGACACCGGTGCGTAAAAATCGCACAGCACTCGCACCCCACGACCTTCTGTGTCTTCCCCATCATCCCGTAGAATGTAAGTCCGCAAGGACAGGGTCTTCTCCCCTCTGTACCAGTCTGTCATCATAAATTTGTTTACTGTAAGTGATATGTATAACTTTGTATGTAGCCACTTCTTATGTACAGCAACATGGAATTAATGGTGCTATATAAATAAATAATAATAATAATGATCGCGGGTCACCAATGGGTCAGCATGACAACCTGGAGTCTCCAACGGTTGTCCAGCGGTCAGCGCTCATAGCAAGTGAGCGATAGAAGTAGTGCAGCTTCTATTCTCCCATGGAGACTATTGAAGTATACAAAAAGTAAAAAAAGTTTTTAAAAATGTTAAAAAAATTAAAAATATATAAAAGTTAAAATCATCCCCATTTCGCCACATTCAAAATAAAACAATATAAAGATAAAATGTACACATATTTGGTTTTGCTGCATTCAGAATTGCCAGATCTATCAATATAAAAAAAAGAATTACTACGATCGCTAAACTGCACAATGAGGAAAAATTTCAAAACATCAGAATTGCGATTTTTTTTTTTGGTCACAGCTACATTGAAATAAAATGTAATCAAATGCAATCAACGGGCTATCAAAAGATCGTATCTACACCAAAATGGTATTAATAAAAATGGCAGCTCAACATGCCAAAGATAAGCCGTCACACAGCCCCAGATCACGAAAAATGGAGACGCTACAGGTCTTGAAAAATGGCACAATTTTTTATTTTTTTTTTACCAAACTTTGGATTTTTTTTTACCACTTAAATAAAATAGAACCTAGACATGTTTGTTGTCTATGAACTTGTAATGACCTGGAGAATCATAATGGCAGGTCAGTTTTAGCATTTAGTGAACATGATAAAAAACAAAAAATAACATCTATAGAATTGCACTTTTTGCTATTTTTTCCCCATTTTCAAATACACAATATGTTAAAACCAATAGTGTCGTTCAAAAGTACAACTTACTCCACAAAAAAATAAAGCCCTCACATGGCCATACTGATAAAAAATAAAAAAGTTATGGCTCTGGGAAGAAGGGGAGCAAAACACGAAAACGCAAAAACGAAAATATCTGTGGTTGTGAAGGGGGTTAAGATTTTAGTCTGACTTCATTTTCCTAGCAAACTTTTGCAAGTATGAACCACAGCTTCTAGTTATTCATTTCCACACAGTTTATTCTTAATGTACCTGAAAAACGATTCTTGTAGTTGGTAATAACTTTTGCTGAATCATGGATGAATTTTATAGCACAGCACTTGTGTAGTACACTCTGTGGAATTTATATAGTAATGTATTGTATTGATTCACTAAGTGATATCCACAAATGATATTGGTTCATTTAGGATAGAAATGTTATTTTATGAAGTAAAAAACCTCAGGAGGAATTAGCTATGTAGACTTCTCCAGTTTCTGTTGTGTATCCACAGTAATAGTGCAACAAACAGATTCCTAAGGAACTGTAAGGAACATGCATAAAAGAGACATAAGGACTTTAGAGAGGTGGGTTCCCCTGATGTAAGAAAAATAAAATAGCCACTGCTAAGATTGCTTAGTTTCTGGAGAGCTCAGCATGACCATTTCTGTAAATCTTCATTTGAACTGACCCTATGTAAGGCCGGGGTCACACTTGCGAGTGTGATGCGAGAAGCTCGAGTGAGTCTCTCACATCGATACCCGGCACTGCCACCGGCACTCGGGACCAGAGTGTTCAGCTGCATAGAAATACAGGCAGCCGCACGCTCCTGTCCGAGTGCCGGCGGCAGTGTCGGGTATTGATTCAAGAGACTCGTGCTAGTTTCTCGCATCATACTCGCATGTGTGACACTGGCCTAATATGTCATGTGTACCGCAGTTGCCACCCATGGTTTCAACAGTGATTACAGCTGATGACCTGAGATTTCAGCAACCAAATTAAGGGTAATGGTAATATCATCCGATGAGTCACAGGGAAGCGATTATCTTTTAAACCTACCATGTACATTAGATAACTGTCATCTGAACCACCATACATGAAAGAGCCATTGACAAAATGTTACTCATCTGTCCTGACTAGTGATGAGCGAGTGTACTTGTTGCTGGGGTATTCCCTAGCATGCTCGGGTGACCGCCCGAGTATTTTTTAGTGTTCGGAGAACAAGTTTTCATCGCCTCAGCTGAATGATTTACAGCTACTAGATAGCTTGATTACATATGGGGATTCCCTAGCAATCAGGCAACCCCCACATGTACTCAGGTTGGCTAATAGCTGTAAATCATTCAGCTGAGGCGATGAAAACGAAGTCTCCGAACACTAACAAATACTCGGAGGTCACCCGAGCGTGCTAGGGAAAACCCGAGCAACGAGTACACTCGCTCATCACTAGTCCTGACTCAAGTGCCATGCTTTACTTCCTTACTGCGTGCCTAAGGCAACCTGAAATCTTCTCTGATGTCATAATCTGAAGGCCTATAAAGGCTAGCTTAGGCAGCTGTGTGCCACGTTGGCTTTCAGGTAACATAGCTTTCTATCACCACTTGTTTAGAGTTAAGGACCAAAAAAGAAACTGGAGTATATGTCCAAAAGATTAATATTCCAAATTTTATTGAATAAAATACACAGATAGCAAAACAAACATTAAGGCAGCACATAAATATATAAATAAATTCAGTTAAAGTGGGTAGCACAGACCAGAAAGCCGGTGCTGTCCATTACCAACGCCGTATAAATATAACAAGTCATGTGCACAATACAAAGTTTTGTACCAAGGCACAGGGGACATATGTTGGGTCATGTATAAACACCCGTGCAGCCCTGTACACAGGCTAGCACTCAAGTGACCAATAGTCAAAAAACCGGACCCCATGCACTTACCACAAGAATGGCGTCAGACTTGGACAGCACCGTTGCCCCAACGCGCGTTTCGCCCCCTGACGAAGCCGACGCGAAACGCGCGTTGGGGCAACGGTGCTGTCCAAGTCTGACGCCATTCTTGTGGTAAGTGCATGGGGTACGGTTTTTTGACTATTGGTCACTTGAGTGCTAGCCTGTGTACAGGGCTGCATGGGTGTTTATACATGACCCAACATATGTCCCCTGTGCCTTGGTACAAAACTTTGCATTGTGCACATGACTTGTTATATTTATACGGCGTTGGTAATGGACAGCACCGGCTTTCTGGTCTGTGCTACCCACTTTAACTGAATTTATTTATATATTTATGTGCTGCCTTAATGTTTGTTTTGCTATCTGTGTATTTTATTCAATAAAATTTGGAATATTAATCTTTTGGACATATACTCCAGTTTCTTTTTTGGTCCTTAATATTGTAGGAGTGTCCTTTTTGTAATTACTAGTGGTCCTCCCTATTTATATGCTCCCCCACGGGGGGTGTGAGCAATGTGGGTGAACCGTAAACAGTTAATTTTCTTCTTGGGTCTGTTCTACTATATTATTGTTTAGAGTTAAGCCAAGTTAAGTTACTTGGTTTTACTAAAGCCAGGTTCCTGATTATCTGTTCAGCATCTCCTCCTATTTAGCAACCAGCTATGATCATGTGACCGCCTCCTCTCGCTACCAGCACCAGAGAATCCTGATGGTGTGCAGTGTGCGCAATGTGAGGAATCAGAAATCTGCAATCACATCGAGTGACTGAATATTTTAATCCAACCTGGTCAACCCCCATAATCAGGTTTTTTTCTACCCTATGTGAAATCAGGAAAACACAGGCAAAGACCCCCGATTCCAGCGTTGTATCACTTACTGAGCTACTTCATGTCAATCTGAGAAAATCACGGTGCATATGCTGAGCTGTATATAACCCTGCCCATACAACTGATTTCTGCCCATGTACAATGTGCACAAAAAGCTGTCAATCAGTAAAAGGGGGGGATACAAAGCGCTCATGAATATGCTGGACTACAACATGCAGCCAAGTAAGTGATACATTGTTGACTTTAAGGTCTCTGTCACAACATTATGCTCTCAGATTATTTGGCAAAAACCCGATGAAAGATTCCGTTTAGAGCTTGTACACCACTTTGCACACACTGATGCATAAGACAAACTCTACTACTTTGTAGATTGAGTGATTAGTGGAGATCTCAGGACATGGACACTGTAACTTTTTCCGATATCATAGTTAAAAATTTTGCCTGTCTCGTGGAACATGTGATTTCTAAAATCATCGTAGAATTTCGAGTTGCAATGAAAAATATGCTGCCAAAAAAGTAAACAAAACTTTGTTACATGCAATTTTTAAAAGGTTTAAAAAAAACACAATTGAGGTCATTGGGCAAAAAATGACACAAACTACCTAAAAAGTGTCATACGTAGAGCAGTTAAAAAATAAATGGCACAAAAACTGCTTGTGTATTGCACTTGTTATTTTTCTATTGATTAGAAAGAAACATCTGGCCACGGGATTTTCGGTATTAAAAAAACACAAATAATTCCTCTAAAATGGATTTTATTTTTCTGTTTTCAAAGAAAATGTACATAAAGGCACCTTCATTGTGGTTTTCAATAAACTTTGTTCAATTCAATAGTACAAGCAAATATTTCCAAAACTTTGTCTTATCAGAAAAATGTGCTCCTTTCTCCACTTATGAGCCACTTCCCTCCCTTCTTCCAAAACTAACAATCCAATATACAATAGGAAACCAGATGCTTTATGAGTGCAGTTTTATTTTTCAACAGTTTTCAAGGTAATCATAATTCTTCATCAGGACAAACCACAATGATAGGCTATCATTGTGATTTGTCCTAATGAAGAGGTATGATTGCCTCAAAACGTGTTGACAAATAAAACTACATGCATAAGGCATCTGGTTTCCTATTGTACATTGGATCCTTGGCAGCGCGGGCTTACATCCATTTTCATTCTCCATGTTAGGTTACACATTGTATTATAATCTATAGAAAAAGACAGGAGAAGATTACAGTGAGAAATTTCAGAGAGGGAGACACAGAAAGACAATGCTGAGCTTTCTAAGTAGACTTTGGCCTCACAGAATAGCAGGCCTTACAACTACAATGTAGTGCTGACTAAGGAATCAAAAGCAAAACTCCCTTTCTGCGCTATGCTTTGTGCTAGTTACTTGTCACTTCCCACCAGCTGAGAATCAAGTGCAAATCAAGAGATAGCACCTACATAGGGGAAAATTAGTGAAACTACAGGATAGAAGTCATATAATTATTAGTGATGAGCGAGTATACTCGTTGCTCAGGTTTTCCCGAGCATGCTCGGGTGGTCTCCTAGTATTTCGGCATGCTCAGAGATTTAGTTTTTGTCGACGCAGCTGCATGATTTGCGGCTGCTAGATAGCCTGAATACATGTGGGGATTCCCTAACAACCAGGCAACCCCCATATGTATTCAGGCTGTCTAGCAGCCACAAATCATGCAGCTGGGTCAACAAAAACTACATCTCTGAGCACGCCAAAATACTAGGAGACCACCCGAGCATGCTCAGGAAAACCCGAGCAATGAGTGTACTCGCTCATCACTAATAATTACCAAATATAGTTTTATTCTTCATGTACACACAGGTCAGCTTATTATGAAATGTTAGTTACTCGCTAAATTTAGGACCAGTAAAGTAATACACTGTACAACATGGTGTTTATTAAGAAGCCAGAAAAATATTTCGATTTGAGAGTCCTCGGTGGTTTATAACTTTTAATGGCTAACTGAAAAGGCCATTAACTGCTTAGTGACCCTTCAACGTACCCCACTCATTCTAAGATTGTTTTTTCATGACATATTGTACTTCATGTTAGTGGAAACATTTCTTTGATATGACTTTTATCTATGACAAAGATGGAAATGTGGTAAAAATTTAGAAAATTTCCCACATGTCTACTTTACATCAGCACAATTTTGGAAACATTTTTTTTTGTTAGGACGTTATAAGGGTTAAAAGTTGACCAGTGATTTCTCATTTTTCCAACAAAATTTACAAAGCCATTTTTTTAGGGACCATCTCACATTTGAACTGAGTTGGGGGGGCAATATGACAGAAAATATCCAAAAGTGACACCATTATAAAAACTGCACCCCTCAAGGAGCTCAAAACCACATATAAGAAGTTTATTAACACCTTCAGGTGCTTCACGAGAACGAAAGAAATATGGAAGGAAAAAATGAACATTTTACGTTTTTCACAAAAAATGTACTTTAGACTAAAATGTTTTTATTTTCACAAGGGTAACAAGATAAAATGGACCACAACATTTGTTATGCAATTTCTTCTAAGCACACTGATACCCCATATGTGGGGGAAAGCCACTGTTTGGGAACATGGTAGGGCTCAGAAGGAAGGGAGCTCTATTTGACTTTTTGAACCCAAAATTGTCTGGAATCAATGGCCGGCGCCATATCTCGTTTGTAGACCCCCTGATGAACCTAAACACTGGAACCCCCCCAATTCTAACTTCAACCCTAACACAGCCCTACTCCTGACCCTAATCCCAACCCTAACCTTAACCACAAACCTAACCCCAACTCCAACACCACCCTAACCCCAACACCCTAACCCCAACACCCCAACCGTAACCCCAACACAACTGTAACCCCAACACAACCATAGCCCCAACACAAACCTAACCCCAATTCCAACACCACCCTAACCCCAACACCACAACTGTAACCCCAACACAACCCTAACCCTAGCCCAAACCTAACCTTAGCTCTAACCCCAACCCTAACCCTAGCCCCAACCCTAACCCTAGCTCTAACCCTAACTTTAGCCCCAACCCTAACCCTAGATCTAACCCTAGATCTAACCCCAACCCTAACCCTAATGGAAAAATAGAAATAAATATTTTTTTATTTGATTATTTTTACCTAACTAAGGTGGTGATGAAGGGGGTTAGATTTACTATTTTTTTATTTTGATCACTGTGATAGGGTCTATCACAGTGATCAAAATGAACCAATAGGAGAAATCACCTATTGTTGGCGGGTGCCGGCTGGCAGATCTCGGTAGGCGCACTTCAGACTTGTATCCTAAGTCCACACAACCTTCTTTAAGATATAAAAAAAAAATGTAGCATAATAAACAAATTTATTTAGAAGCTCTATTTTTCTTTATCCTGTATCCTGTCCTGTATCAGCCTAGCACCAGCAGGATTGCACATTGATAGAGCGCTTGGCTCTTTAACCGGTATGAAGCTTCTCAAAATGTACGTACAAACATCAGCAGGAATATTGTATATGCTTTTTGCATCTCTATATCTTGACTGTAGTGAAAAATGACTCTGATGCTTCGCTTCACAAACTTTGTCTTCGCATCCTATTTCAGATCTCTCCAGATTTATTTTATTTAGTGCAGCCAGTAAAACCTTTTGCACTGTTTATTATATATTTTCATGTGAAAATCTTTTCTCCAATAAATACATTGCCTGGCATGCTGTAACTTGTCTGACCTTCTCTGGCTGGCTCCTCTGTCTCTCTTATAATAGCTCCTTTATATTGGAGAGAAATGAGAATGGGCTGGAATGATGACAAATGTCAAGTTTTAAATTGTTAATAGTCCATTTGTCATCCTAAAGGTGATATGTGTCCGCAAACAGAGTATAAATCAAACTTTCAATTATATGCCAATGTATGCTTCATTTGAGGGGATCATACACAGTGGAGATTTACTGGTAACTGAAAAGTAAAGACGCGCTCAGTTATTAAATACAGATATCGTAGGGGACATTTTGTTTTGCCAAATAAATAAGTTAAAACGATAGACATAATCATTTATTTCCTTCCCTGGTCCATTTATCAAGCCACATACTGATTTTCCTACTGTATCACATTACAGCAAGGAAAATACATTTTTTAGAAACAGATTATTTTATTTATGCCGCTATGTATCTGGGATATATTAAGATTCATAATTCATTTACAGAATATGACTCTCTTGTGGAATAATACTTAATAATCCATGTTCTACTCGCTAGGGAGCTAATGTAGTGTCAGTGCAGGTGGTTAAAATCAGTAATGATATTCTGCTTTATATGTATGTGATATTTATGGTGCTGAGTGTACACAAAATCAAAGGCGTTTTGGTCAAGGTATGATGCACAGAGTTACCAATATTGGTGTTGCCAATATAGGGATGTGTAATTTTAAAGAATATCTAACCTTTTTGCAAACTTGTGAATTTTTACTTAATTACCTTACTTTTCTTCCATTTTTCTCTTCTGCTTTGCTGTATAGAAGGCCTAGTTTAGATCCTTTATGAAGCTCCTTTTAACTGCTGCTCATCAAGAACCATTCACAACATTTAAACAGAGTACAGTCATTCTCCTATACAGAAGTATGAATTATAGACCCTCAAAAAGGGAAATTTCCTTACATAGTTGTTTGTTCTTGTATTGTGAATGGATCATGTTGAGCAGCAGTTGAAAGCAGCATGGATTGTGCATTAAAACAGCACTGCAGCAAAGTGTTGGGAGATGAAGCAAATAAGATACTGAGGTATAAAACAAAAATGCATAACTTTGCAAATGCCTAGAGAGTTGTTAATGTGATAATGTGATAATGTGTGCAAACTGTAAAGCACTGCGGAATATGTTAGCGCTATATAAAAATAAAGATTATTATTATTATTATTATTATTAATTAAAAAAAATGTTTGACTATTCTTACGTTCCCACCCACAGTCCTGCCTGAGAGCACCCTAAAGTGGACAGGACCATTCATTTTTTGGGGCAAGGTTAACAGAAACTTTTCCCTATTTTATATGAGACATACAAATAAATATGGGTCTGTTTGCAAGTGTACGCAGGGCTTCAGATAACAGAGTGTTTCCTGCCTTTTCCACTCCCTAATCTGGAGAATTCTCACAGCAGCAGGGTGCGCATTGCGAAGATTCACAAGTCTGCAGTCACTTAGAGTTACTGAAGACTTTTAGCTTTAGAACAGACAACACTTTTAATATTAGAGCTAAGGAAGACAGTAGAACCTTAATTCTGATAGACCTTACAATCAGCCAATAATACCGTGAGAGATACTCTAACAAGTAAAAGAAAATTGACACTTGATTCCAAGGAGTCTGAAAACAAATGAAGGCAATTAAATTGCAGAGCGCAAATATTATTAATTAAAGTTAACCACTAACATGTAAAATTATTTTTTTCCATGTCAAAGGTATATCTGTTTCTATTTAATCAGGCTTAAAGAGATGCAACCAAAGTAATAACCAGAATGAGTAGAATAAAGTTTTCAGAAAAAAAAAATAAATTAGGATTATTTCTTATTACTAAGAGTGCAGAAGTGGGACTGTAAAATTCTGCCCTTACATAATCAATTTTATTAATTTGACCGATCCAAATTAAGGGATACGCTAATTCTATTATAGCAAATATTACGATCAGTGCATTGTCTGTGCCTGATTTATACATTGTCTCGCGCTCACTACATTTCGTCATGGTTAGATTATACTAAAGCAAGTGCAGCAGACCGGTTAGCAGTAAGTTAATTACAAATAAGGTAAATTAGCTCTAATGCACTTTACATGAAAATGTGTATAAAATGCAGAACATCCATATGCTAGTCTATTAATTATTTCCAAGGTAGACCAGTGGAATTAAAATTTTCATTTCCTATTTTGGCATAAATCTATACCGTCATTTTGGCACAAATTTAGAAACCGTACTTTAACAGCCCACATTCAGCGTGAGAAGATTAGAATTGATCGCTAAACACAGACTTTTGGAGGTAGAAGGCATTGTAATGCATTTTGTTAACTCTTTGTGTATGGAACTTAAATGATTTTAGACTTGTTTAAGAAATGATGAAAGAGAACCCGTCAATTCTCCTGACATTTCTAATTTACTAAAGACTTATATTCTTCATGCAATATCAATGCTTGATCATCTTTTCATAGATATCTGCATTATACCCTGCCAAAATGACAAGTGGATCTCACCAATGAGGGATGTTTTTACAGTATTGCACTATACAGACAGTGCTGATCGTCCTAGACTGTAGAGAGACCCATCCCTTCAATTAAAACAATGGTAATGAATTTATGGATTTATTCAAAATCTTTCAGGAGGAATGATAGAAGAACAGCACAAAAAAGAGGTCTGGATACCCATGATGAGAGCATTATACTGCCTCTGTACAAATCCCTGGTCAGACCGTACATGGAGTACTGTGTGCAGTTTTGGGCATCGGTGCTCAGGAAGGATATAATGGAACTAGAGCGAGTACAAAGGAGGGCAACAAAATTAATAAAGGGGATGGGGGAACTACAATACCCAGAGAGATTAACAAAATTAGGATTATTTAGTCTAGAAAAAAGATGACTGAGGGGTGATCTAATAACCATGTATAAGTATATATGGGGACAATACAAATATCTCTCTGAGGATCTGTTTATACCAAGGAAGGTGATGGGCACAAGGGGGCATTCTCTTCGTCTGGAGGAGAGAAGGTTTTTCCACCAACATAGAAGAGGATTCTTTACTGTTAGGGCAGTGAGAATCTGGAATTCTTTGCCTGAGGAGGTGGTGATGGCAAACTCAGTCGAGAGGTTCAAGGGAGGTCTGGATGTCTTCCTGGAGTGTAACAATATTGTATCTTACAGTTATTAGGTTCTTTAGAAGGACGTAGATCTGGGGATTTATTCTGACGGAATATAGGCTGAACTGGATGGACAAATGTCTTTTTTTGGCCTTGCTAACTATGTTACTATGTGAGAGGTCTAAGAAAAGATGCTACAGAATTGTATTTCACAAGATATGCAAGAGAAGTTTTATCAACAAGAGATTATTATTAAATGACTAGTAAACCAACTGCCATGTAGTCCTCCATATTCTTGTATAACCCCGCTCCTACCACTGATTGGCAGCTTTCTGCCTATGTACACGGAAACATGCCAGTCAGTGGTGTGAGCGGGGTTATAAAGAGCTCAGAGTTTAGAGAACTAGTAAATCTGTAGCAGATAAAGCAGGGATTTGTTCAAAATGACAGCAAGCAGCCCAGTAAGTGACACATCACTTGAACAAAGGTTTCTAACCCTACATCATGCGGTTCGTAGATTGTGACCTGATATTCCTTCTGTCAAGGTAACCTCTGCTAGATCTTTACAGTTTAAAAATATTACATAACCTTCATGAAACTGTCTAAAATAAAAAAAATTGTCTTGCTGCTCATATTGACCAATCACAGCACAGCTTTTACTTTGTATTCTGCTCTGTGTTGTAATTGATCGCAATGGGTAACAATAGCAGATTTTATTTTATACTATTTAGATTGACTTTAATGTGCACCGAAGCAGAAAGTCCGTGGGATGTATGTGATGTAGTGAGTGTCCTTAATGTGATGGATTTGGCTTTATTTACTGGTTTCAAGAACATTGAAAAGTTTCATTGCAAGTTTCTAGCAGCATTATTTTTGGAACACGCATTATATAACCTTCAATTTTAGATACTGAACACATACTGATAGTGATGTAATTTCCACATGCAGCAGGTTGTTTCCCGTCACTTCTATTCCTCCACTTGACGCCAATACCAAGAAGTGACTTTAAAAAAATCACATTGATAGGAATATGTTTAACCTAAAAAAATGACAATTTAAATTCCTCTGAAACTCTTATCAATCCAAGCTTTTCAGGCGGAAACAATAAACCTGAATAAGATATGTTTTTTATTATAGGTCAGATGACATGTAGTGAAAAGAGAAAAGACATTAATTATTACCTTTTTATGAAAAATGCACTGATGATAGGTTTTCAGTTTAAAATGTGCATTTATAGACGTATGAATAGAGCTCACGTTTTTTTTTTTCCTTTTGCTTGGCATCATTGTTAATGCTTAGCGATGGTTTACCTGAAATGATCTGAAGTGCAGCGTAGGTGGGGATGATACGTGCATAATTACAGAGCAATCTCTAAAGCATGCGTTTTGTACTTCTGAATTCTAAAATGATGCTGGAGAAGAATTGGAAGTTTGAAGGGAAGTTGAAAGAGGAGCAAAGTATGGAAGGCTTCTTTCGAGAGTTGTGATTTTTAAAGGATTTTGTGCTTGGTTAATAGTGAAGGAGGTCATTGGTTTACAAGCAGTAAACACAGACGTACATTCTATAGACATTGCTAAACGCCATATCTATTGTTGTATTAAAAGTTTCTTTCTAATGGTTTGTTTTATTGATTCTAGTAAAAAGTCTGAGGTTAAAATGATAGATACTAGGCCTGGTTGTCTGATAAAGCTAATGTATATATTCAAAAATTTCCATGGTAATCGATCTAGGAAGGCGCAGCTTTATGCCAATTTGAAGATATATATTGCAAAACAATGGGGAGACAAAAAGCGCAATAGGGTCTTATCCACGTTACATTAGAGGAGAATATACACCAAATTTGCTCACCTGGTTAGGATGAGATTAGAGCATGTAGATAGCGGCTGCTGCAGATCCACAGGTCTTCACCGACCAGAGAAATTAATGTCTTCAAAAGGAGATTTGTAGTTAAATTTCCGCGCTGCCGCTAAGATGAATTTCAGGAGAATATAGTTGATTCACAGTGGTTTTATTCAACGCGTTTCAGGGGTCTCATGCCCCCTTCATCAGGAAATACCACCTGGTAGTTAATTTGAAGATATAGGCAAATTTGGCATTGAACATGAACTATCTCATTTCTCTTTCTCTTCGATTTTAATTTCTCTCATTCTCTTTTTCTTTCTTTCAATCTTTCTTATGAATATCCATTTTGACCCCTTTTGACCTATTAGGTAGCTTTTAGAGATGATCAGATTCAATTCGTTACTAGTTTTTCACAATTTGTTTTTGTGAAAATTCCAGCAAAATAGCAGCTGTCCACCAATTTGCTGTTTTTTTCAGGCTGGCAAGGGGTTAAAACGTTTTTTTTCTCAACTCTCATTGATTGTCCCAATACCTCTACAGCCACCACCAGTTCTTCAATCATCTCCACTACCTTCTTATGTCTGGACTAATTATTCCCTATATGCAATTTCGTCCAAGTCATAACATTTTATGAACGCTGAGATTTGGTGAGTTGTTTGAGTTTTTCGTACCAAGGATCAGGTCATATTTCTGATGTTGTCTCTAGTAGCAACTGCTATTGGTTTGCAGAAATTTCCAAAGCAAGGTACCAATGTCAGTAAGCAGAAGCATCATCTCAAAATCTGTGGTCATGGCTGGCAGAGTTTATGCAATATAGAAGTCATATAGAGGTCAGGACAGGCAGAGAATAAAAGGCAAAGTTGGGGATCAGGTGAAATCTAAAACCACAACTGATAACAACCTTCAAAAATGAGTAGAAACCAAAGAGTATTCTTGTTTAGGCAAGTTGTGGCAATTTTATGAGGCTAATAATATTCATCCAAAGGCAGCCCCTCAACAGGAGACATATATACCTGTCTTTGTTGACCAGCAAGGACACAAGGAGATGAATAATGGCTTCTCAGGTGAAAAAGTTTGCAGGGTGATGCTACACATCTGCCTTGGCTTGGCAGCGCTTCATTGACTTGTCCTAGGGCCACTGTTATTGCTATGCTCTATGACAGGTTTTGCAAGTGGCATGGCATGCTCCCATGTGAGGACAACCTGTGTCTTGGAATTAAGACTCTTAGTTTAACTGTGTACCACTACCTGCCACATGCCTGCTTCCTGGTGTCCTGTCTGCCTCCAGCTTCCAGTGCTTCTTGCACCTGCTCCATAACTGCTTTCCAATGTCCTGTCTGCTTGCAGCCTCCAGTGCTTCTAGTACATGCTCCATACCTGCTTTATGGTGACATTTCTGCCTCAGACCTCCAACACATCTAGTTCTGCATTGCTTGCATCAACCTCTAAGATCCATGGACCCACCCAGATCTGAGCTTACAGGATTCACGCCACCAGATGATCCCATAGCAGGTAACACCTAGCAATTTGCTTTAGCTTGCAGATCATAAAAAACCCTACCTCTGCACATTTACTAAAGGTAATGTCGAGTTCAGGTACATAGGCCCCAACAGTAAAAATTGAGTTCAGTTTACATAAAACTATATTTGCTCAGTTTTTGTTTTACATTTTTATTGAAATAGGCCAAACATTCCTTGATGCTCCATGATCTGCTGCTTTACATTTACAATCTTCAAATATTGGGAATATGTTGTCCAGTTTTGGGCTCCTCATTTTAAAAAGGATATTGGGAAATACAGTCAATTCTAAGGCAGGAAATTAGATTATTACCTGAGATGAAAGGCCTGTCCTATAATTAATAGGATAGAAATGTTGGACTTGCTTAGTTTAGAAAAAAAGACGCCTTAGAGCTAATCTAATTTACAAGTATAAATACATGTGTGGTCAAAACAAAGGACTGACACATAACTTATTCATTCCAAGGACCTTACAAAGAATCAGAGAATATTCATTATGTGTGGACGAAAGGCAAATCCAGCATTTAAATGGGAATGGGTTCTTTACAGGTAGAGCAGTCACGCTGTGGAATGTCTTACCATAAGAGATGATAATGGAAGACAATCCATGAATGTCAGCATTTAAAAAGGCAAGATGCTATTCTCACAAGAAATGACATTGTGGGTTATAAATAATCTAGTGATAGAGAATGTAAAACTGATGAAGAAAGGTTGAACCTTATGGACAAGCAAGGACATAACGTATGCGGTCACAACCATCACCCGGGTGAGGCAACACTTCATCTGGATGTACGTCCTCGGACGCAAATTCAGCTAAAGTGTATTGCAGTGTACAGACCCATCAGGTCCATAGGCCGCAAAACATGCTTCAGGCCAATCAGAGGCCAGCAGCTGACGTCAGCATGCACGTGACAAGGGGCACATGGCAGTGACATTATGTACTCTTGGCAAATGCCTAAATAAGCTGCCAGCTACTAAAGTGCTACCACACACAGCTTTGAAGCAATGACCACCGAGATGAGTATGCAACAAATTTATCTTTTATTAACAATACATTACATTAAAAAGTGCCAATCAAAACAGTAAATTAGATATAGGTAAATGCAACCAGAGAGAATTTGTATGAGGTACTGAAGTGCACTCACTAAGATGTGTGGCACAGTGGAGACCGCATGAGACTTAAATTTGGATGATACAGGGCAGATAGCAACTACTGAAGGTATTAATAGAGTGTTAATGCATGTTGCCCATAGTTGCCTATTGTTCAGTGTCTATTGCATGAATGCACTGATAGTAATAGCCCATCTAGCTCACAATCTAAGAGAGCTATTGTATCCTACAGAAACAGTGTTCCCAAATAGTGCTCTTACCCATGCTAAGTTCCACGTGTGCTCACACGCGCCCCAACGCGCGTTTCGCCCTCGGCTTCCTCGGGGGGCTAGTAGATCTCATTGTCCCAAGGTCCGGTTTTTATATACTGCCCCGCCATTAAGTTTGTAGTCGGCGCATGCGCGCGATAACCACGGCACCGCAGAAACATCACTTCCGGCGTCGGCAGGGAACTCTGGGCAGGGAAATCCCCGATGACGTCACTATCCCAAAGTCCCCCGCTGCACGGCGCCGGCGTGATGCCGCGGTAGTCCATGGATCGCGAGCATGCGCACTATGGCCGGTGAGTGTTACACTGTCATCTTGGTATAGGGAAACAGGTTCCCAAAAGAAACCAGTCATCACCCGGATTTAACCAGGTAAACACCTAACCTGGCCAAAAGGCGGAGAAATTACTAAGAGGTGCAGTACCATGTCAGACATATAAGTTTAAAAAGAACAGAAAAAAGGAATCTATAACTCAACTTTTACCAGGGGTATATCATGACCGTATACTAAAGCAATTAGGGCCCATAAAAATGAATAAAGAATAAAAAATAATAAAAAATAAATAAATAAATAAATATATCAGTAATATGATCACTATACCATAAATAGAATAAATTCATATATAGGAATATATAAATATATAATATAAGACACATACGTGAAGATATACCATATACATTGATACATAAGTGAAATAAATTCATTATTAATATACGTAGAATACATTCATATATAAAAATATACATAAATATATAATATAAGACATATATGTGAAAATATAATAAATACATTTATACAATCACAACATTATTAAATATATGTAAAAAACATGCGTGCTTTCGTATAGACACATATGAAACAGTGTATATATTGTGAAAAAATAAATACCTATATATTAACACTAAAAATAACACATATATAAGAATATATAAATATATAATATAAAACACATACGTGAAGATATACTAAATACATTAATACATAAGTGAAATAAATTCATCATTAACATACGTGAGATACATTCATATAAAAATATACATAAATATATAATATAAGACATATATGTGGAAATATAATAAATACATTTATACAGTCACAGCATTATTAGGTGTATGTAAAAAACATACGTGCTTCCGTAACGACATATATGAAACAGTGTATATATTGTGAAAAAATAAGTGCCTATATATTAATACTAAAAATAACAAGTACAGTGAAGGGTCCTTGATGTAAAACACTTCTTGTCATGATCATCACCGGAATATGAGTCACAATACTGTAGTCCATGTAGATGGATATACCATAATATATAACTGAGAGACATAGCACTAAATAAAATGAAAAAATAAGGACAATTAAAATCACTAAAAATTAAAACAATGATCCTATATCCAGAGACGATGCAAGTCTAAAGAAAAGAGGAGAAACTGAGTTGTTCATTAAGGCCATGTGGTGACATAGTGCCCACATTGACTATCCATCTGCATTCTTTCTGTGTTAGGGTACGCAGATAATCTCCACCACGAGTACCCAAATGGACGCAATCAATACCCCATACGCGTAATTCCCTAGAATTACAGTCATGTTTTAAACGAAAATGTTTAGGTAATGTTTTAAGAGTATCCACGTCTTCCACATCACAGGCGGCCTCAATCTCTCTAACATGCTCACGAGTTCTCACTCTGAGTTCACGGGATGTTAGTCCGATATAGATTAAATCACAACTGCACACGGCATAGTAAACACAGTGTGTAGTCGTACACGTAATAAATTCCTGAATATCGAACTGTTTACGGCCATCTGATGACTTGAAGGTCATGGATCTCACATGATTTTTACACGCCAGGCATTTTTTGCAGGGAAAAAATCCTTTTTTACTCCCACTATAGTTGAACAGACGGGGTACTTTAGGGACATAGTGACTAGATACTAATGTATCTCTTAGATTCCTCCCTCTACGTGCCGTCATTAGTGGGTCCGGGGGAAGATGTTTACTCAATATGGGGTCGGTCATTAATATATTCCAATGTTTTTTAAGTACTGTTCGCATTGTATTCCACTGTTGGTTATAAGTGGATATAAAACGAGTCCCTACATTTTTCTTTTTGTTTTTCATTTCCATATTCTGCGAGGATAGGAGCTCACTTCTCTTTGCACTTTTTGCCCTCTGATAACCATGTTTTATGTTCTTATTGCTATACCCCCGGTCACGAAACCTCTGCCCAAGGTCCTTGGCCTGTCCCTCAAAGAGTTCATCAGAGGTGCAGATTCTCCGTGCCCGAAGGAATTGCCCAACAGGAATAGCTTTGATTGTGGAGCCCAGATGTGCAGAGGACGCATGCAATAAAGAGTTTACAGACGTCTTTTTCCGGAACATGTCCGTATGTATAGAGCCATCCTGCTGCACTCTTAGCTCCACATCAAGAAAAGAGACAACCTTAGGACTATAATTATAGGTGAGTCTGATGTTGAAACCATTGCGATTCAGTCCCACCATAAATAAATCCAAGTCAATAGTTGTCCCTTGCCATACAAACAGAATATCGTCAATAAACCGAAACCACCCCAAAATCTGGGGAGCGGCCTGTGCGCCATCCAAAAACAAACCCCTCTCCCAAAAACCGAGAAAGAGGTTGGCATAGGAGGGCGCACAGGCCGCTCCCATCGCGGTACCACGCCTCTGCAAAAAGAAACGGTCTTTAAAGGTGAAAAAGTTATGGGTGAGAATGAATCGCAACAGGTCCAACACCAGCTCCCTAATATCTGCATCAAGAGTGCTAGACTCCAAGAAGAATTGCACCGCCCGCATGCCATCTGCATGCTGAATACTTGTGTACAGCTACTAAAGTGGCAGCCGCATGGCATGGAAGCACTGGGAAGGTGAGTAGTAGTGTTTTTTTTTGTTTTTTTCTGTATATTGAACAACAGAGGAGGCCATATACCAGGATGGTGACAATAAACTAAGATGGTGGCAATAAACTAGGATGAGGGCCATATACCAGAATGGGAGCCATATACCAGGAAGAAGGCCTAAATACCAGAATAGGGCCATATACCAGGAGTCTCTGGAGTTATCTTGGCCCACTCCTCCATGCAGATCTTCTCCAAGTTATCTAGGTTCTTTGGGTGTCTCATGTGGACTTTAATCTTGAGCTCCTTCCACAAGTTTTCAATTGGGTTAATGTCAGGAGACTGACTAGGCCACTGCAACACCTTGATTTTTTGCCTCTTGAACCAGGCCTTGGTTTTCTTGGCTGTGTGCTTTGGGTCGTTGTCTTGTTGGAAGATGAAATGATGACCCATCTTAAGATCCTTGATGGAGGAGCGGAGGTTCTTGGCCAAAATCTCCAGGTAGGCCGTGCTATCCATCTTCCCATGGATGCGGACCAGATGGCCAGGCCCCTTGGCTGAGAAACAGCCCCACAGCATGATGCTGCCACCACCATGCTTGACTGTAGGGATGGTATTCTTGGGTTCGTATGCAGTGCCATCCAGTCTCCAAACGTCACGTGTGTGGTTGGCACCAAAGATCTCGATCTTGGTCTCATCAGACCAGAGAACCTTGAACCAGTCAGTCTCAGAGTCCTCCAAGTGATCATGAGCAAACTGTAGACGAGCCTTGACATGACGCTTTGAAAGTAAAGGTACCTTACGGGCTCGTCTGGAACGGAGACCATTGCGGTGGAGTACGTTACTTATGGTATTGACTGAAACCAATGTCCCCACTGCCATGAGATCTTCCCGGAGCTCCTTCCTTGTTGTCCTTGGGTTAGCCTTAACTCTTCGAACAAGCCTGGACTCGGCATGGGAGGAAACTTTCAAAGGCTGTCCAGGCCGTGGAAGGCTAACAGTAGTTCCATAAGCCTTCCACTTCCGGATGATGCTCCCAACAGTGGAGACAGGTAGGCCCAACTCCTTGGAAAGGGTTTTGTACCCCTTGCCAGCCTTGTGACCTTCCACGATCTTGTCTCTGATGGCCTTGGAATGCTCCTTTGTCTTTCCCATGTTGACCATGTATGAGTGCTGTTCACAAGTTTGGAGAGGGTCTTAAATAGTCAGAAAAGGCTGGAAAAAGAGATAATTAATCCAAACATGTGAAGCTCATTGTTCTTTGTGCCTGAACTACTTCTTAATACTTTAGGGGAACCAAACAAAATTCTGGTGGGTTGAGGGGTTGAATAATAAATGACCCTCTGAAAAAACTTTTCACAATTAAAAAAAAATAAATAAACAAAGAAATAACATTCTTTTTTGCTGCAGTGCATTTCACACTTCCAGGCTGATCTACAGTCCAAATGTCACAATGCCAAGTTAATTCCAAATGTGTAAACCTGCTAAATCTGCAGGGGGTTGAATACTACTTGTAGGCACTGTATATACCAGGTTGGATGACATATATACACTGCTCAAAAAAATAAAGGGAACACTAAAATCCCACATCCTAGATATCACTGAATAAAATATTCCAGTTGTAAATCTTTATTCATTACATAGTGGAATGTGTTGAGAATAATAAAACTTAAAAATGATCAACATAAATCACAACTAATATCCCACGGAGGTTTGGAGTTGGAATGATGCTCAAAATCAAAGTGGAAAATGAAGTTACAGGCGGATCCAACTTCAGTGGAATTGCCTCAAGACAAGCAAATGATGCTCAGTAGTGTGTGTAGCCTCCACGTGCCTGTATGACCTCCCTACAATGCCTGGGCATGCTCCTGATGAGGCGGCGGATGGTCTCCTGAGGGATCTCCTACCAGACCTTGACTTGACTAAAGCATCCACCAACTCCTGGACAGTCTGTGGTGCAACGTGACGTTGGTGGATGGAGCGAGACATGATGTCCCAGATGTGTTCAATCGGATTCAGGTCTGGGGAACGGGCGGGCCAGTCCATAGTTTAATGCCTTCATCTTGCAGGAACTGCTGACACACTCCAGCCACATGAAGTCTGGCATTGCCCTGCATTAGGATGAACCCAGGGCCAACCGCACCAGCATATGGTCTCACAAGGGGTCTGAGGATCTCATCTCGGTACCTAATGGCAGTCAGGCTACCTCTTGCGAGCAAACCACAAAAGAGGACACAGTGCAATGGTCAAAAAAATGTAAAGCAAGTCAAACAAATTTTAGTTAGATAACAAAAAATCTCTGACAGGACAGTGGGTTCAAACTCGGTGATCAAGCACATATTAAAGGGGAAGAATAACAGGATGGTAATCCTGCCTAGTATATATCACATCAACAGAGGTAACTATATCCACCCAAGCAATGTATATCATACTCATAATTCTAAAACAATCAAGTTACATAAATAGACCAATAAATATATATACACCGAGTTCATCAACAATATGCTCAGAAAGGTACAGAAACATAGATTACAAGTTAAACGGAGAGAAACATACCAGGTGGAGATATGCAGGACGCCACGCCGTCTCCCGCCCACCACAATGCACGTTTCAGAGATTTCCTTCCTAAGGGGGTGTGACACACTCCAGCCACATGAAGTCTGGCATTGTTCTGCATTAGGAGGAATCCAGGGCCAACCGCACCAGCATATGGTCTCACAAGGGGTCTGAGTATCTCATCTCGTTACCTAATGGCTGTCAGGCTACCTCTTGCGAGCACATGAGGGCTGTGCGGCCCTCCAAAGAAATGCCACCCCACACCATTACTGACCCACTGCAAAACTGGCCATGCTGAAGGATGCTGCAGGCAGCAGATCACTCTCCACAGCATCTCCAGACCCTGTCACCATGTGCTCAGTGTGAACCTGCTTTCCTCTTTGAAGAGCACAGAGTGCCATTGGCGAATTTGCCAATCCTAGTTTTATGTGGCAAATGCTAAGCATCCTGCTCAGTGTTGAGCTGTGAGCACAACCCCCATCTGTGGACGTCGGGCACTCAGACCATCCTCGTGTAGTCGGTTTATAACCATTTATGCAGACACATGCACATTTATGGCCTGCTGGAGGTCATTTTGCAGGGCTCTGGCAGTGCTCCTCTTTGCACAAAGTCTGAGGTAGCGGTACTGCTGCTGGGTTTTTGCCTTCCTACGACCTCCTCCCTGTCTCCTGGTGTACTAGCCTGTCTCCTGGTAGCGCCTCTGGACACTACGCTAACAGACACAGCAAACCTTGTTGCCACAGCTTGCATTGATGTGCCATCCTGGATGAGCTGCACTACCTGAGCCACTTGTGTGGGTTGTAGAGTCCGTCTCATGCTATCACGAGTGTGAAAGCACAACCAACATTCAAAAGTGACCAAAACATCAGCCAGAAAGCATTGGTACTGAGATGTGGTCTGTGGTCCCCACCTGCAGAATCACTCCTTTATTGAGTGTGTCTTGATAATTGCCAATAATTTCCATCTATTGTATATTCCATTTGCACAACAGCATGTGAAATTGATTGTCAAACAGTGTTGCTTCCTAGGGTGGACAGTTTGATTTCACAGAAGTTTGATTTACGTGGAGTTATATTCTGTTGTTTAAGTGCTTCCTTTATTTTGAGCAGTGTATATACTGTGTATATATATATATATATATATATATATATATATTTATCTTTATCTATATATCTATATCTATCTATCTATCTATCTATCTATCTATCTATCTATCTATCTATCTATCTATTTATGTATATATATATATATATATATATATATATATATATATATATATATATATATATATATATACATATAGGGGGAGGGCACTGTCCAAATCTTGCAGTGGTGCCCATCAGACTCTAGTTACGCCCCACTGGGGGCATTTTTTTTCAAACCTGTGTAACTATGTAGTGGAGGGGAATTCACTCGGAATTGCTAAGGATGAAATATGATAGGTATAATGTATGCAGAAACTGTCTGTAACATCTTTATATTGTACATATAAAAGCTGCCAAACTGTTCCTATAAATAATATCACTAAATACAATGCAAATACAGTTTAAAAAATGTGCTACAGTGTAGATATAAATTGCACTGCTAAGCGCACAGAACAAATACACACATGTCCAAATGCAGAACTAAAAATAATTTTGATCCCAAAACAGGCTGCAAAATTAAGTCAGAACCAACACCAAATCAATAAGCAAAGGTGGAGTGATAGTTAATAGCTATGGTTTTTTAAATCTTTATGATTTTTGGAAAATTTCGCCCATAAATGTGGTAGATTAAAAGAATCCAGAAATTAGACAGAGCCCAAACTAAACTCGGACCCCAGATGAAATCCTAAAATTAATTGACTCCCTTGATCAGACTGTGACCAGACACCTCCAAACAACTGCAGTTCTTTGCACACTTAATTCACTCTTCAGCTTCAGGTGCCAGTCTGCAAAGAGTCATCAAGCTGTCATGTCTGGAGGAAAAGTGGACCTGGAAGTAAATAGCAGTGAGCAATGCATTATGCTATCAATTGCTCCCAGACCTTTCGTACCAATGGGGGTTTTCATCAGTCTTGGAACAGTGGTGCTTATTGGACAATGATCTGGGTGGGTCCAGGCTGCCAGTAAAGAATAATGATATTGATGGATTTTTCAAGCAGCACTCCAGGTGGTTTTTTTAATATTATTATTGCAACCCTGAAGTGGTGCTACTAATCTAAGTTCCATGCCTACAATCTCATACTCGCCAGCCACTGTTTTCATCTGTTGTCGGTGATGCTCCAGTCGATCTCCAGCAGTTTTTGACCTGCCTGGTCTCTCCATAGTTTGTTGGGTGATCAAGTCACCACTCAGTGTAAATCTATGAAAGCCATAACAAAGCTAGAATGAAGATCTCATAGACTTACATTGAGAGGTTGTGACTGTTACCTCTGTCTTTCAGGCAGTCAGAAGCTGTGGTCAACAGATGGTGGTATGGAACCAAAGAGTAAAAATTATATGGGTACTATGGAATCTTATAGCGTGGGATAAAACGAATCTGAGACCAAAACTGAGGCAAACAAGTGTTTTTTTTAACAAAGTAAGAAGTGGAACAAAAACAAACAGAGATCTTCCTGCAATTGTAACAAAGTACACAGCACAATATAGAAATGTTCAGCAAACTGAATAGCGAAGCGCGACTGCTAATGCAAACCAGTCCAGCAGTCATATGATGCACTTATGATGCACTTATGATGCACGCGGCACTTAAACGTGGAAGTCCAGCAATAATATGATTCAGAATGCACATTCCTCTTAAACGCGGAAGTCCAGCAATAATAAGTCAGAATGCACACAGCTCTTAAACGTGGAAGTCCAGTAATAATGTGATCACAAGAGCGCACAGCACTTATATGTGGAAGTCCAGTAATACACCGGTGGAGCGTTAGCAGGAGAAAGTCTCTAAATGTAACTTTAGGCTGAAAAGTCCCGCTAAAGTCCAACACCGCAGCCCGACAGACACAGTCTGAGAAGAGATAATGAAGTCAAGATTTCTTACTGACCACAGTAGATCCAGAGGTGAGTAGGTCCTCACTAAAAGTCCTGAAAATAGGAGACCCTGGTCAGGATTAACCCCTTCACCCCCAAGGGTGGTTTGCACGTTAATGACCAGGCCAATTTTTATAATTCTGACCACTGTCCCTTTATGAGGTTATAACTCTGGAACGCTTCAACGGATCTTGGCGATTCTGACACTGTTTTCTCGAGACATATTGTACTTCATGATAGTGGTAAAATTTCTTCGATATAACTTGCGTTTATTTGTTAAAAAAATGGATATTTGGCGAAAATTTTGAAAATTTCGCAATTTTCCAACTTTGAATTTTTATGCCCTTAAATCACAGACATATGTCACGCAAAATACTTAATAAGTAACATTTCCCACATGTCTACTTTACATCAGCACAATTTTGGAACCAAATTTTTTTTTTGTTATTGAGTTATAAGAATTAAAAATTGACCAGCAATTTCTCATTTTTACAACACCATTTTTTTTCAGGGACCACATCTCATTTGAAGTCATTTTGAGGGGTCTATATGACAGAAAATACCCAAGTGTGACACCATTCTAAAAACTGCACCCCTCAAGGTGCTCAAAACCACATTCAAGAAATGTATTAACCCTTCAGGTGTTTCACAGGAATTTTTGGAATGTATGAAAAAAAGTTAAATGTTCATTTTTATTTACACAAAATTTATTTCAGCTCCAATTTGTTTTATTTTACCAAGGGTAACAGGAGAAAATGGACCCCAAAAGTTGTTGTACAATTTGTCCTGAGTACGCTGATACCCCATATGTGGGGGTAAACCACTGTTTGGGCGCATGGCAGAGCTCGGAAGGAAAGGAGCGCCATTTGACTTTTCAATGCAAAATTGACTGGAATTGACATGGGACGCCATGTTGCGTTTGGAGAGCCCCTGATGTGCCTAAACATTGAAACCCCCCAAAACTGACACCATTTTGGAAAGTAGACCCCCTAAGGAACTTATCTAGATGTGTGGTGAGCACTTTGACCCAACAAGTGCTTCACAGAAGTTTATAATGCAGAGCCGTAAAAATAAAAAATCATATTTTTTCACAAAAATGATCTTTTCGCCCCCATTTTTTTATTTTCCCAAGGGTAAGAGAAGAAATTAGACCACAAAAGTTGTTGTGTAATTTGTCCTGAGTACAACGATACCCCATATGTGGGTGTAAACCATTGTTTGGGCGCAGGGAAGAGCTCGGAAGGGAAGGAGCGCCATTTGACTTTTCAATGCAAAAATGACTGGAATTGAGATGGGACACCATGTTGCGTTTGGAGAGCCCCTGATGTGCCGAAACATTGAAACCCCCCACAAGTGACACCATTTTGGAAAGTAGACCCCTTAAGGAACTTATCTAGATGTGTGTTGAGCACTTTGACCCAACAAGTGCTTCACAGAAGTTTATAATGCAGAGCCGTAAAAATAAAAAATCATATTTGTTCACAAAAATGATCTTTTCACCCCCATTTTTTTATTTTCCCAAGGGTAAGAAAAGAAATTAGACCACAAAAGTTGTTGTGCAATTTGTCCTGAGTACGACGATACCCCATATGTGGGGGTAAACCACTGTTTGGGCGCATAGCAGAGCTCGGAAGGGAAGGAGCGCTATTTTACTTTTCAATGCAAAATTGACTGGAATTAAGATGGGACACCATGTTGCGTTTGGAGAGCCCCTGATGTGCCTAAACATTAAAACTCCCACAAGTGACACCATTTTGGAAAGTAGACCTCCCAAGGAACTTATCTAGATGTGTTGTGAGAACTTTGAACCCCCAAGTGTTTCACTACAGTTTATAACGCAGAGCCGTGAAAATAAAAATTCCTCTTTTTTTTCACAGAAATGATTTTTTAGCCCCCAGCTTTGTATTTTTACAAGGGTAACATAATAAATTGGACCCCAAAAGTTGTTGTCCAATTTGTCCTGAGTACGCTGATACCCAACATGGTGGGGGAACCACTGTTTGGGCGCATGACAGAGCTCAGAAGGGAAGGAGCGCCATTTGGAATGCAGACTTAAATGGATTGGTCTGCAGGCGTCACGTTGCATTTACAGAGCCCCTGATATACCCAAACAGTAGAAACCCCCCACAAGTGACCCCAAATTGGAAACTAGACCTCCCAAGGAACTTATCTAGATGTGTTGTGAGAACTTTGAACCCCCAAGTGTTTAACTACAGTTTATAACGCAGAGCCGTGAAAATAAAAATTATTTTTTTTTTCATAAAAATTATTTTTTAGCCCCCTGTTTTGTATTTTCACAAGGGTAACAGGATAAATTGGACCCCAAATGTTGTTGTCCAATTTGTCCTGTGTACGCTGATACCCCATATGTGGGGGTAAACCACTGTTTGGGCGCATGGCAGAGCTCGGAAGAGAAGGAGCGCCGTTTGGAATGCAGACTTAGATGGATTGGTCTGCAGGCGTCACGTTGCATTTGCAGAGCCCCTGATGTACCTAAACAGTAGAAACCCCCCACAAGTGACCCCATATTGGAAATTAGACCCCACAAGGAACTTATCTAGATGTGTTGTGAAAACTTTGAACCCCCAAGTGTTTCACTACAGTTTACAACGCAGAGCTGTGAAAATAAAAAATCTTTTTTTTCCCACAAAACTTATTTTTTAGCCCCCAGTTTTGTATTTTCCCAAGGGTAACAGGAGAAATTGGACCCCAAAAGATGTTGTCCAATTTGTCCTGAGTACGCCGATACCCCATATGTTGGGGTAAACCCCTGTTTGGGTACACGGGAGAGCTCTGAAGGGAAGGAGCACTGTTTTCCTTTTTCAACGCAGAATTGTCTGGAATTGAGATCGGATGCCATGTCCCGTTTGGAGAGCCCCTGATGTGCCTAAACAGTGGAAACCCCCCAATTATAACTGAAACCCTAATCCAAATGCACCCCTTACCCTAATCCAAATGGTAACCCTAACCACACCCCTAACCCTGACACACCCTTAACCCTAATCCCAACCCTATTCCCAACCATAAATGTAATCCAAACCCTAACCCTAACTTTAGCCCCAACCCTAACTGTAGCCTTAACCCTAGCCCTAACCCTAGCCCTAACCCTAGCCCTAACCCTAGCAATAACCCTAACCCTAGCCCTAACCCTAGCCCTAACTCTAGCCCTAACCCTAGCAATAACCCTAGCCCTAACCCTAGCCCTAGCCCTAACCCTAGCAATAACCCTAGCCCTAACCCTAGCCCTAACCCTAGCAATAACCCTAGCCCTAACCCTAACCCTAATCCTAGCAATAACCCTAGCCCTAACCCTAGCCCTAACCCTAACCCTAGCCCTAACCCTAGCCCTAACCCTAGCCCTAACCCTAACCCTAATGGGAAAATGGAAATAAATACATTTTTTTTATTTTTTTATTTTTCCCTAACTAAGGGGGTGATGAAGGGGGGTTTGATTTACTTTTATAGCGGGTTATTTAGCGGATTTTTATGATTGGCAGCCGTCACACACTGAAAGACGCTTTTTATTGCAAAAAATATTTTTTGCGTTACCACATTTTGAAAGCTATAATTTTTTCATATTTGAGTCCACAGAGTCATGTGAGGTCTTGTTTTTTGCGGGACGAGTTGATGTTTTTATTGGTAACATTTTCAGGCACATGACATTTTTTGATCGCTTTTTATTCCGATTTTTGTGAGGCAGAATGATCAAAAACCAGCTATTCATGAATTTCTTTTGGGGGAGGCGTTTATACCGTTCCGCGTTTGGTAAAATTGATAAAGCAGTTTTATTCTTCGGGTCAGTACGATTACAGCGATACCTCATTTATATCATTTTTTTATGTTTTGGCGCTTTTATACGATAAAAGCTATTTTATAGAAAAAATAATTATTTTGGTATCGCTTTATTCTCAGGACTATAACTTTTTTATTTTTTTGCTGATGATGCTGTATCGTGGCTTGTTTTTTGCGGGACAAGATGATGTTTTCAGCGGTACCATGGTTATTTATATCTGTCTTTTTGATCGCGTGTTATTCCACTTTTTGTTTGGCGGTATGGTAATAAAGCGTTGTTTTTTGCCTCGTTTTTTTTTTTTTTCTCACGGTGTTTACTGAAGGGGTTAACTAGTGGGACAGTTTTATAGGTTGGGTCGTTACGGACATGGCGATACTAAATATGTATACTTTTATTGTTTTTTTTTAAATTTAGATAAAGAAATGTATTTATGTGAATAATATATTTTTTTTTTATTTAGGAATTTTTTTTTTATTTTTTTTTTTACACATGTGGAAAATTTTTTTTTAACTTTTTTACTTTGTCCCAGGGGGGGAAATTACAGATCGGTGATCTGACAGTGTGCACAGCACTCTGTCAGATCAGCGATCTGCTGTGCAGGGCTGCAAGCTTACCAGCGCCTGCTCTGAGCAGGCACTCGGTAAGCCACCTCTCTCCCTGCAGGACCCGGATGCCGCGGCCATCTTGGATCTGGGACCTGCGGCGAGGAGGGAGGTAGGAGACCCTCGGAGCAACGCGATCACATCGCGTTGCTGCGGGGGTCTCAGGGAAGCCCGCAGGGAGCCCCCTCCCTGCGCGATGCTTCCCTATACCGCCAGTACACCGCGATCTTGTTTGATCGCAGTGTGCCGGGGGTTAATGTGGCGGGGGCGGTCCGTGACCGCTCCTGGCACATAGTGCCGGATGTCAGCTGCGATATGCAGCTGACACCCGGCCGCGATCGGCCGCGCTCCCCCCGTTAGCGCGGCCGATCGCGTTTGACGTACTATCCCGTCGGTGGTCATACGGGCCCACCCCACCTCGACGGGATAGTACGTTAGATGTCAGAAAAGGGTTAAGGAGCCGCACAGAGGACTGAAGGCAGCTGATCGTGGAGAGGTAGAGCACCGAGTAATGAACAGCAGCAGCAGGGAGTCCAGAAGCCAACAGGCAAAAGCTCAGGAGCCAACAGCAAAATACTCAGGCAAGGAGAATCTTCTGACCTGGACTAAAATAGCAGGACAGACAGGAAGTTCAAGGGCAGGTAAAAGTACCAGACTCCATCTTGGACAAGGGCAAAACAGGCTCCAAGGAACATCTGGAACCCTTACACAGAGTGGCACCGGAAAGAGCTGAAGATAGCGCTTGGTGAGTCAGGGAAGAAATATTAGTAATATTATATATATATACACATGACGTGTATAAAGGTTCGCGCTAGAAAGAACAAGTGTATCCACTAAAAAGCTGTCTGTATAAAGGGTCTGTCACATACAAATAAAAAATATATAATATGTCGGTCCCAATAAAGCTGCTGCGTGGCTTTGGAAATGATTGTAACTCACCCACTGCAGTAAGGGTAACACAAGGCGGCTGGTGATCCTGTCCTGTTGCAGCAAGTGTCCATCCAAAGGAATTTTCTAGTGTAGTAAGTCCAATAGTAACCCCAAACTTTTGACTGCTCCGGCCGAAAGCAGTCACAGTTCACCGGACAGCAAGTAAAGGCGGTAGTCCAGCTAAACCGACGCCGCGTGTGAAGCGAACAGTGCGCACAGCGACGGTGCAGGACCTGTGTGACGTAACGCTCACGTGACCGCCGCTAGAGTCCGGTGGTAAGTACGGAATGCGGTGAGGACCTCTATCCTACGCGTTTCGGAGACGCCTGTCTCCTTCATCAGGGATGGTCCTCACCCCACAAAGAGTCCCTTTATAACATCTCCCGCAATCCGCATCATTATTGGAATCCAAAAAGTTCAACTCCCACATTAAGACCTCTTGGTGCGGTGGTGTCCAATGTGAAGATCCACTTCGTCTCAGCTCTGGACATAGCCTTAATGTAATTGCCACCTCTCCATTGTTTATGCACCACCGCAATACCTGTAACCTCCATGTCTTTTATTTGTCCCCCATGATGATGTATAAAGTGTTTTGAAAGTGGATGACCAGTACATTTGGTTTTAATATTTCTAATATGTTCATTGATTCTGGTTTTCAATGTCCGTTTTGTCCTTCCTACATATCTTTTACCACAAGGGCATTTTATCATATATATAACCCCTGTGGTAGAGCACGTAATAAAATCTTTAATAGGGATTTTATGATTACCCTTTTCAATATCAGTTTGTTTACGCACTCTAATTTGTTTACACATGTTACAATGATGACATGGAAAAAACCCTTTCAATATCTTATGAAAAAAGGTGGATGGTTTGAGGGAGGGTTTAACTTGGACAGTAGGTGCAATAATATTCCCCAGGTTACAGGATTTTTTGTAAACAAAACGAGGATGGCTCGCAATTTTTTCCCCCAAAACTTTGTCATTTTTAAGTGTATGCCAGTGTCTATTGACTATTTTTCGCAGAATATTAGTGCTGGCATTATATTGTGTAATGATGGGGGTAAAATCTGTTGAGTCTTCTGTTTTTTTACATTTTTTGTTGTTAATAAGCTCCTCTCTGGATTTTTTAAAAACCGTTACTTTAGATTGTTCCAACATTTTCTCATCATATCCTTTTTCTAAAAATTTTTGGGTAAGTTGTAGGGCCTCATTGTTAAAATCATGGGGTCTGGAGCAATTGCGGTGGATCCTCATATATTGGCTTTTGGGAATGTTCAACAGCCAACTAGGGAGGTGGCAGCTGTCCAAAGGAATGAAACTATTTGTATCGGTGGGTTTTTTGAACGTGCACGTTTGGATTGTAAAATTATGAATAAAAATATTAAGATCTAAAAAGTTGATGTTAGTGGAACTGGTAGTGGAGGTAAACTTTAAAAAATAATCATTTTTATTAATATCAATTAAAAACTGGTTAAGGGTATCCACACCACCAGACCAAATAAAAACAACATCATCAATAAAACGTTGCCAGAGGACCAGGTCCGCGCGCAGACACCCCCCCGGGTAGATGGTGGTCTCCTCCCACCCACCCACATACAGGTTGGCGTAACTGGGCGCGAACCTGGTCCCCATAGCAGTACCCCACTGCTGGGAGTAGTAGTCCGTGCGATAAAGAAAGTAATTGTGTGTTAAAATAAATGACATAAGATCACCTAAAAACTCAGTCTGTTCCTGCGGGACCATAGATGACTGGTTTAAAAAATATTTAGCAACTTCACACCCTTTTTTATGGTCAATGACCGTGTAGAGGGACGTAATGTCAAGGGTTCCTAGTATATAGTGATCCTGCCATTCAACTTGTTGTAAAAGGCGTAGAATATGTGCACTATCCTTTAAATGGGAAGGTAATAGGGGTACAATTTTTTGTAAGTGGGAGTCCACAAATTTTGACATATTAGCCGTCAGGCATTGAATGCCCGACACGATGGGTCTCCCTGGTGGATTATTTAAATCTTTGTGTATTTTTGGCAAATAATAAAATACTGCCAATCTGGGAGATCCATCATTGATAAATTCGAATTCTTGTTTATTGATAAAACCCCTATCGAGACCCCTCCTCGTCAGATCCTTCATTTCTCTTAGATATTCATCAGTAGGATCTTTTTTCAACCTTAGATACGTGCGTGAATCACTAAGTAGACGCATGGCTTCTTTGTGATAGGCCTCCTGGTCTAACAACACGACACCCCCCCCTTTGTCGGCTGGCCGGATGACTAATTCTCTGTTTTTTTGAAGAGACACAATAGCTTTTCTCTCTCCATTAGTTAAGTTATACTTATATTTCCTACATTTTTTATCATTAATTTTGCGTATTTCATCTATAACGTTATTCTGGAATGTTTCCATATGTTCTGAGTATTCATTAATGGGGTGAAAGTGAGATTGTTTCTTTAAATTAGTGTGAACAAAACCCGTGTCAGAAATGACTTCCACATTGTTGATATGAGGATTTTTTAAAAAATGTCTCTGGATGGCCAATTTCCTCATAAATAGTTTGATGCCCACGTAAGCATCAAATTTATCAAATCCCTTTGCTGGAGCATATTTCAAACCTTTTTTTAAAAGTGAAGTTTCCTCATTATTCAAGGTATATTTACTCAAATTAAAAATGGTGGGTTCATTTGTAGTGGTTGTTCTTACTGTCCTTTTCTTTTTGGCGAATTTCCCGCCTCTGCTACCCCTTTTACGTGTTTTTTTGGGCCTACTTGAAAAAAAGTATGTTTGGTTGTATTCTTAATCTGATTTAATTGACCTGTAACGGTCTTGGGTCTACCTTTTTTTTGGGGCCTAGATGTTGTGGCCCGAGGACTCTTGGTTTGTCTCAATGGTGATTGACAGGTGGTAGTTAAAGTTTGATATCGATTCTGAGTGGCCGTAGATGTTGACGGAAAAATATCCTGAATCGGTGGTTGTTCGTTTATGTCCGCCACTGAAGAATTCAGGATATTATTATTTAGTGTTGGTCCATCCGGGGGGGAGGAAGGTGTTAAGTGTATAGAAAAACTGTTTACAACTGAACTGCTCTCCTCTACACAGTCAATAGTTTCAAAAATAGAATCATTTGGCACAGTCTCTTTAAAGGTACATACTGGTACAGCATCTTTTCCGAATTTCTTCTTTTTTCTATCTATAATTTCTTGTTCCTTATTTTTTATTCTCAAGCGAATGCTATTAGAAATTTTAACAATCTCAGGATTTTCTTTGTAGGGTCTAATTTCCTCAAAGAGTTTGGAGATAGTGCTTTTGCTATTAACTAGTTGTTTCTTTCTTTTATCGATGATGAATTGTACTGCCTGGGTAGAGAAAGACCTAAACATCGTGTTCCACTGTAAAAGTGTCTCAGCATCGCCGATATCGCCTGAGAGTGCTTTATGTACCATAAGGCCTTTAGGGATACAGTCATAGGCGATATATCGCTCCAAAGTCGCCACCTCCCACATGTCTCTCATTTCTTTGAGAAGTGATTGTTCTAGGAGTTTCAGTGATTCTTTAATATGGGTGATATCCTCCTTATTACAACTAGGGGTTGTAGGTTGATATGATAGATTAAAAAATCTTTGAATGTTGTCAATACGATCCCTTCTATCCGACCACAGATCAACCATTTTGTGGAACGTGATACTGCTGCCAACTGATAAGTGGGAAAAATAATTCAAAATAATAATAAAACAGTGGCGCAAAGTGTCACAATTGTAAAAATCCTGCGGCGAAACCAACAATTCCCCACAAAAAAATTGTAAGATAAGAGAAATATTATATATATATACACATGACGTGTATAAAGGTTCGCGCTAGAAAGAACAAGTGTATCCACTAAAAAGCTGTCTGTATAAAGGGTCTGTCACATACAAATAAAAAATATATAATATGTCGGTCCCAATAAAGCTGCTGCGTGGCTTTGGAAATGATTGTAACTCACCCACTGCAGTAAGGGTAACACAAGGCGGCTGGTGATCCTGTCCTGTTGCAGCAAGTGTCCATCCAAAGGAATTTTCTAGTGTAGTAAGTCCAATAGTAACCCCAAACTTTTGACTGCTCCGGCCGAAAGCAGTCACAGTTCACCGGACAGCAAGTAAAGGCGGTAGTCCAGCTAAACCGACGCCGCGTGTGAAGCGAACAGTGCGCACAGCGACGGTGCAGGACCTGTGTGACGTAACGCTCACGTGACCGCCGCTAGAGTCCGGTGGTAAGTACGGAATGCGGTGAGGACCTCTATCCTACGCGTTTCGGAGACGCCTGTCTCCTTCATCAGGGATGGTCCTCACCCCACAATCTATCATATCAACCTACAACCCCTAGTTGTAATAAGGAGGATATCACCCATATTAAAGAATCACTGAAACTCCTAGAACAATCACTTCTCAAAGAAATGAGAGACATGTGGGAGGTGGCGACTTTGGAGCGATATATCGCCTATGACTGTATCCCTAAAGGCCTTATGGTACATAAAGCACTCTCAGGCGATATCGGCGATGCTGAGACACTTTTACAGTGGAACACGATGTTTAGGTCTTTCTCTACCCAGGCAGTACAATTCATCATCGATAAAAGAAAGAAACAACTAGTTAATAGCAAAAGCACTATCTCCAAACTCTTTGAGGAAATTAGACCCTACAAAGAAAATCCTGAGATTGTTAAAATTTCTAATAGCATTCGCTTGAGAATAAAAAATAAGGAACAAGAAATTATAGATAGAAAAAAGAAGAAATTCGGAAGAGATGCTGTACCAGTATGTACCTTTAAAGAGACTGTGCCAAATGATTCTATTTTTGAAACTATTGACTGTGTAGAGGAGAGCAGTTCAGTTGTAAACAGTTTTTCTATACACTTAACACCTTCCTCCCCCCCGGATGGACCAACACTAAATAATAATATCCTGAATTCTTCAGTGGCGGACATAAACGAACAACCACCGATTCAGGATATTTTTCCGTCAACATCTACGGCCACTCAGAATCGATATCAAACTTTAACTACCACCTGTCAATCACCATTGAGACAAACCAAGAGTCCTCGGGCCACAACATCTAGGCCCCAAAAAAAAGGTAGACCCAAGACCGTTACAGGTCAATTAAATCAGATTAAGAATACAACCAAACATACTTTTTTTCAAGTAGGCCCAAAAAAACACGTAAAAGGGGTAGCAGAGGCGGGAAATTCGCCAAAAAGAAAAGGACAGTAAGAACAACCACTACAAATGAACCCACCATTTTTAATTTGAGTAAATATACCTTGAATAATGAGGAAACTTCACTTTTAAAAAAAGGTTTGAAATATGCTCCAGCAAAGGGATTTGATAAATTTGATGCTTACGTGGGCATCAAACTATTTATGAGGAAATTGGCCATCCAGAGACATTTTTTAAAAAATCCTCATATCAACAATGTGGAAGTCATTTCTGACACGGGTTTTGTTCACACTAATTTAAAGAAACAATCTCACTTTCACCCCATTAATGAATACTCAGAACATATGGAAACATTCCAGAATAACGTTATAGATGAAATACGCAAAATTAATGATAAAAAATGTAGGAAATATAAGTATAACTTAACTAATGGAGAGAGAAAAGCTATTGTGTCTCTTCAAAAAAACAGAGAATTAGTCATCCGGCCAGCCGACAAAGGGGGGGGTGTCGTGTTGTTAGACCAGGAGGCCTATCACAAAGAAGCCATGCGTCTACTTAGTGATTCACGCACGTATCTAAGGTTGAAAAAAGATCCTACTGATGAATATCTAAGAGAAATGAAGGATCTGACGAGGAGGGGTCTCGATAGGGGTTTTATCAATAAACAAGAATTCGAATTTATCAATGATGGATCTCCCAGATTGGCAGTATTTTATTATTTGCCAAAAATACACAAAGATTTAAATAATCCACCAGGGAGACCCATCGTGTCGGGCATTCAATGCCTGACGGCTAATATGTCAAAATTTGTGGACTCCCACTTACAAAAAATTGTACCCCTATTACCTTCCCATTTAAAGGATAGTGCACATATTCTACGCCTTTTACAACAAGTTGAATGGCAGGATCACTATATACTAGGAACCCTTGACATTACGTCCCTCTACACGGTCATTGACCATAAAAAAGGGTGTGAAGTTGCTAAATATTTTTTAAACCAGTCATCTATGGTCCCGCAGGAACAGACTGAGTTTTTAGGTGATCTTATGTCATTTATTTTAACACACAATTACTTTCTTTATCGCACGGACTACTACTCCCAGCAGTGGGGTACTGCTATGGGGACCAGGTTCGCGCCCAGTTACGCCAACCTGTATGTGGGTGGGTGGGAGGAGACCACCATCTACCCGGGGGGGTGTCTGCGCGCGGACCTGGTCCTCTGGCAACGTTTTATTGATGATGTTGTTTTTATTTGGTCTGGTGGTGTGGATACCCTTAACCAGTTTTTAATTGATATTAATAAAAATGATTATTTTTTAAAGTTTACCTCCACTACCAGTTCCACTAACATCAACTTTTTAGATCTTAATATTTTTATTCATAATTTTACAATCCAAACGTGCACGTTCAAAAAACCCACCGATACAAATAGTTTCATTCCTTTGGACAGCTGCCACCTCCCTAGTTGGCTGTTGAACATTCCCAAAAGCCAATATATGAGGATCCACCGCAATTGCTCCAGACCCCATGATTTTAACAATGAGGCCCTACAACTTACCCAAAAATTTTTAGAAAAAGGATATGATGAGAAAATGTTGGAACAATCTAAAGTAACGGTTTTTAAAAAATCCAGAGAGGAGCTTATTAACAACAAAAAATGTAAAAAAACAGAAGACTCAACAGATTTTACCCCCATCATTACACAATATAATGCCAGCACTAATATTCTGCGAAAAATAGTCAATAGACACTGGCATACACTTAAAAATGACAAAGTTTTGGGGGAAAAAATTGCGAGCCATCCTCGTTTTGTTTACAACAAATCCTGTAACCTGGGGAATATTATTGCACCTACTGTCCAAGTTAAACCCTCCCTCAAACCATCCACCTTTTTTCATAAGATATTGAAAGGGTTTTTTCCATGTCATCATTGTAACATGTGTAAACAAATTAGAGTGCGTAAACAAACTGATATTGAAAAGGGTAATCATAAAATCCCTATTAAAGATTTTATTACGTGCTCTACCACAGGGGTTATATATATGATAAAATGCCCTTGTGGTAAAAGATATGTAGGAAGGACAAAACGGACATTGAAAACCAGAATCAATGAACATATTAGAAATATTAAAACCAAATGTACTGGTCATCCACTTTCAAAACACTTTATACATCATCATGGGGGACAAATAAAAGACATGGAGGTTACAGGTATTGCGGTGGTGCATAAACAATGGAGAGGTGGCAATTACATTAAGGCTATGTCCAGAGCTGAGACGAAGTGGATCTTCACATTGGACACCACCGCACCAAGAGGTCTTAATGTGGGAGTTGAACTTTTTGGATTCCAATAATGATGCGGATTGCGGGAGATGTTATAAAGGGACTCTTTGTGGGGTGAGGACCATCCCTGATGAAGGAGACAGGCGTCTCCGAAACGCGTAGGATAGAGGTCCTCACCGCATTCCGTACTTACCACCGGACTCTAGCGGCGGTCACGTGAGCGTTACGTCACACAGGTCCTGCACCGTCGCTGTGCGCACTGTTCGCTTCACACGCGGCGTCGGTTTAGCTGGACTACCGCCTTTACTTGCTGTCCGGTGAACTGTGACTGCTTTCGGCCGGAGCAGTCAAAAGTTTGGGGTTACTATTGGACTTACTACACTAGAAAATTCCTTTGGATGGACACTTGCTGCAACAGGACAGGATCACCAGCCGCCTTGTGTTACCCTTACTGCAGTGGGTGAGTTACAATCATTTCCAAAGCCACGCAGCAGCTTTATTGGGACCGACATATTATATATTTTTTATTTGTATGTGACAGACCCTTTATACAGACAACTTTTTAGTGGATACACTTGTTCTTTCTAGCGCGAACCTTTATACACGTCATGTGTATATATATATAATATTTCTCTTATCTTACAATTTTTTTGTGGGGAATTGTTGGTTTCGCCGCAGGATTTTTACAATTGTGACACTTTGCGCCACTGTTTTATTATTATTAAGAAATATTAGTAGCACCACTCCAGCACTGAAATAAAATAGTGGTACTTTAATCTAGCCTGCAGGATATTTCTACATACAATTACAATATTCCTACTTTCTACTCTAATACACCAATGGAAGTCTTATTATGGGAGCAGGTCCACTGGAGGATGCATTGATGGTTTGTAAGCAGTCATCTACTTTATGTTTCTTTGTTCTTTCAATAATAAATCTGTAATATAATTTATGACAATATGGATACATATACGCAAAATGCCTACTGCATACAAAAAATAAACTTTAAAAGCTTTGCAAATCTGTCTTCTTAATAAAAAGCTAAATTGTCTTTGTTTTATAGCCTATCTCCCGCCATGTTTAGTGATATTTCCCATTTAGACACTTTGTGGCATAAAAATAGCTTCATGCTGAACAAAACTGTAAAAAAGCTTCAGTACACAGCATCTGCAATTGATTAGAATTTCATTTTTATAGATATTCTTCCTGCGGCTGGGTACAAATTCCCTGGAGAATATTACTGACTGAGTGACTGAGTCATCTATGCCCCTGTGAATGGCACAATTTTCCCTCTATGACACAGAGGCCACAGATACTGTGTAGCTGATGTTTCGTTTGTGTTTCATGTTGTGAAAAACTCAAATTATGCCTGGCATAATCCCAAACTCTGGTCTGTGCTTGGCCCAATGTCCTGGAGTGGAGGCGAGCCAATAAAAATGAGCCAAAGCAAAGATTCAGCTATAACAATTTTGACGACGGAATAGCACAACCATACAAGCCATGGATCATGCTAAAATGTAATCACACTTGTAATCGCACTTGATTTCCAAGCTTGAATTGGCATTTTTTCCACCTTTCTAAATGTTCACAGCAGTTATATATAAAATAAAAATATCTATTTTTAAGACTTTATTTGCTGTTCATTTTTTGCATTTAAAAGTAATGATCATTTTTGCTGACTTGCACATGCTAATGGTTTCTTAGACCTTTAAAATTGTTAAAAATGTATCATCGTTAGAACTGATCATTATCTACCACTGTTTAACCCCTTCACCCCCAAGGGTGGTTTGCACGTTAATGACCGGGCCAATTTTTACAATTCTGACCACTGTCCCTTTATGAGGCTATAACTCTGGAACGCTTTGACGGATCTTGGCGATTCTGACATTGTTTTCTCGTGACATATTGTACTTCATGTTAGTGGTAAAATTTATTCGATATAACTTGCGTTTATTTGTGAAAAAAATGGAAATTTGGCGAAAATTTTGAAAATTTTGCAATTTTCCAACTTTGAATTTTTATGCCCTTAAATCACAGACATATGTCACGCAAAATACTTAATAAGTAACATTTCCCACATGTCTACTTTACATCAGTACAATTTTGGAACCAAAATTTTTTTTTGTGACGGAGTTATAAGGGTTAAAAGTTGACCAGCAATTTCTCATTTTTACAACACCATTTTTTTTTAGGGACCACATCTCATTTGAAGTCATTTTGAGGGGTCTATATGATAGAAAATACCCAAGTGTGACACCATTCTAAAAACTGCACCCCTCAAGGTGCTCAAAACCACATTCAAGAAGTTTATTAACCCTTCAGGTGTTTCACAGGAATTTTTGGAATGTTTAAATAAAAATGAACATTTAACTTTTTTTCACACAAAATTTATTTCAGCTCCAATTTGTTTTATTTTACCAAGGGTAACAGGAGAAAATGGACCCCCAAAGTTGTTGTACAATTTGTCCTGAGTACGCTGATACCCCATATGTGGGGGTAAACCACTGTTTGGGCGTATGGCAGAGCTCGGAAGGAAAGGAGCGCCATTTGACTTTTCAATGCAAAATTGACTGGAATTGAGATGGGACGCCATGTTGCGTTTGGAGAGCCCCTGATGTGCCTAAACACTGAAACCCCCTACAAGTGACACCATTTTGGAAAGTAGACCCCCTAAGGAACTTATCTTGATGTGTGGTGAGCACTTTGACCCACCAAGTGCTTCACAGAAGTTTATAATGCAGAGCCGTAAAAATAAAAAATCATATTGTTTCACAAAAATGATCTTTTCGCCCCCAATTTTTTATTTTCCCAAGGGTAAGAGAAGAAATTGGACCCCAAAAAATGTTGTGCAATTTGTCCTGAGTACGATGATACCCCATATGTGGGTGTAAACCATTGTTTGGGCGCATGGCAGAGCTTGGAAGGGAAGGAGCGCCATTTGACTTTTCAATGCAAAATTGACTGGAATTGAGATGGGACGCCATGTTGCGTTTGGAGAGCCCCTGATGTGCCTAAACATTGAAACTCCCTACAAGTGACACCATTTTGGAAAGTAGACCCCCTAAGGAACTTATCTAGATGTGTGGTGAGCACTTTGACCCACCAAGTGCTTCACAGAAGTTTATAATGCAGAGCCGTAAAAATAAAAAATCATATTTTTTCACAAAAATGATCTTTTCGCCCCCAATTTTTTATTTTCCCAAGGGTAAGAGAAGAAATTGGACCCCAAAAAATGTTGGCCAATTTGTCCTGAGTACGATGATACCCCATATGTGGGTGTAAACCATTGTTTGGGCGCATGGCAGAGCTTGGAAGGGAAGGAGCGCCATTTGACTTTTCAATGCAAAATTGACTGGAATTGAGATGGGACGCCATGTTGCGTTTGGAGAGCCCCTGATGTGCCTAAACATTGAAACTCCCTACAAGTGACACCATTTTGGAAAGTAGACCCCCTAAGGAACTTATCTAGATGTGTGGTGAGCACTTTGACCCACCAAGTGCTTCACAGAAGTTTATAATGCAGAGCCGTAAAAATAAAAAATCATATTTTTTCACAAAAATGATCTTTTCGCCCCCAATTTTTTATTTTCCCAAGGGTAAGAGAAGAAATTGGACCCCAAAAAATGTTGGCCAATTTGTCCTGAGTACGATGATACCCCATATGTGGGTGTAAACCATTGTTTGGGCGCATGGCAGAGCTTGGAAGGGAAGGAGCGCCATTTGACTTTTCAATGCAAAATTGACTGGAATTGAGATGGGACGCCATGTTGCGTTTGGAGAGCCCCTGATGTGCCTAAACATTGAAACTCCCTACAAGTGACACCATTTTGGAAAGTAGACCCCCTAAGGAACTTATCTAGATGTGTGGTGAGCACTTTGACCCACCAAGTGCTTCACAGAAGTTTATAATGCAGAGCCGTAAAAATAAAAAATCATATTTTTTCACAAAAATGATCTTTTCGCCCCCAATTTTTTATTTTCCCAAGGGTAAGAGAAGAAATTGGACCCCAAAAAATGTTGGCCAATTTGTCCTGAGTACGCTGATACCCCATATGTGGGTGTAAACCATTGTTTGGGCGCATGGCAGAGCTTGGAAGGGAAGGAGCGCCATTTGACTTTTCAATGCAAAATTGACTGGAATTGAGATGGGACGCCATGTTGCGTTTGGAGAGCCCCTGATGTGCCTAAACATTGAAACTCCCTACAAGTGACACCATTTTGGAAAGTAGACCCCCTAAGGATCTTATCTAGATGTGTTTTGAGAGCTTTGAACCCCAAGTGTTTCACTACAGATTATAACGCAGAGCCGTGAAAATAATTTTTATTTTTTTTCTCAAAAATGATTTTTTAGCACCCAGCTTTGTATTTTTACAAGGGTAACAGAATAAATTGGACCCCAAAATTTGTTTTCCAATTTGTCCTGAGTACGCTGATACCCCATATGTGGGGGGGAACCACTGTTTGGGCGCATGACAGAGCTCGGAAGGGAAGGAGCGCCATTTGGAATGCAGACTTAAATGGATTGGTCAGCAGCCGTCACGTTGCATTTGCAGAGCCCCTGATGTACCCAAACAGTACAAACCCCCCACAAGTGACCCCATATTGGAAACTAGACCTCCCAAGGAACTTATCTAGATGTGTTTTGAGAACTTTGAACCCCCAAGTGTTTCACTAAAGTTTATAGCGCAAAGCCGTGAAAATAAAAATTCTTTTTTTTTTTCACAAAAATGATTTTTTAGCCCCCAGTTTTGTATTTTTACAAGGGTAACAGGATAAATTAGACCCCAAAAGTTGTTGTCCAATTTGTCCTGAGTACGCTGATACCCCATATGTGGGGGGGAACCACTGTTTGGGTGCATGACAGAGCTCGGAAGGGAAGGAGCGCCATTTGGAATGCAGCCTTAAATGGATTGGTCTGCAGGCGTCACGTTGCATTTGCAGAGCCCCTGATGTACCCAAACAGTACAAACCCCCCACAAGTGACCCCATATTGGAAACTAGACCTCCCAAGGAACTTATCTAGATGTGTTGTGAGAACTTTGAACCCCCAAGTGTTTCACTACAGTTTATAACACAGAGCCGTGAAAATAAAACATCTTTTTTTTCCCACAAAAATGATTTTTAGCCCCCCAAATTTTTATTTTCCTAAGGATAACAAGAGAACTTGGACCCCAGAAGTTGTTGTTCAATTTGTCCCGAGTACGCTGATAACACATATGTTGGGGTAAACCCCTTTTTGGGCGCACGGGAGAGCTCGGAAGGGAAGGAGCACTGTTTTACTTTTTCAACGCAGAATTGGCTGGAATTGAGATTGGACGCCATGTCGCGCTTGGAGAGCCCCTGATGTGCCTGGACAGTGGAAACTCCCCAATTCTACCTGAAACCCTAACCCAAACACACCCCTAACCCTAATCCCAACGGTAACCCTAACCACACCCCTAGCCCTGACACACCCATAATTCTAATCCCAACCCTAATCCAAACGTAAATGTAATCCAAACCCTAACCCTAACTTTACCTCCAACCCTAGCCCTAACCCTAACCCTACCCCTCACCCTAACCCTAAACGTGACTGAAATACGTGTCACTAAAATACGTGTCACTAAAATACGTGGCACTGAAATACGTGGCACTGAAATACGTGGCACTGAAATACGTGGCACTGAAATACGTGGCACTGAAATACGTGATACGTGGCACTTAAATACGTGGCACTGAAACACGTGGCACTGAAATACGTGATACGTGGCACTGAAATACGTGGCACTGAAATACGTGGCACTTAAATACGTGGCACTTAAATACGTGGCACTTAAATACGTGGCACTGAAACACGTGGCACTGAAACACGTGGCACTGAAACACGTGGCACTGAAATACGTGGCACTGAAATACGTGGCCCTAAAATACGTGGCACTGAAATACGTGGCACTGAAATATGTGGCACTGAAATACGTGGCACTGAAATACGTGGCACTGAAACACGTGGCACTGAAATACGTGATACGTGGCACTGAAATATGTGGCACTGAAATACGTGGCACTGAAATACGTGGCACTGAAATACGTGGCACTATGACTGTCAGAAAATGTTCATTAAACGGTTAGGGGTGAGGTTAGGGGTAGAGTTAGGGTTAGGGTTTGGATCCCTTTATCACCTTGATGGTGGTGGGTGGCTTTTCAGTGTGTTTTCTGTTTTTTTTTCGATAAAAATGCATGCGTTTTTAACGCAAACAAACGCATGTGCTTAAAAACGCAAGAAAATACTGCAGGTTGTATTTCTGAAAATGAACGCATGCAGAAAAAAACCGCATGCGTTTGAAAACGCGACCAAACGCGTACAAAAAAACCGCATGCGTTTTCAATGTCAAATATAGGGAAAAAACGCATGCGTTTTTTTGTGCAAAAAACGCTGCAGACAAAAACGCAAGTGTGAAACCAGCGACGCTTTTTATAGCAAAAAAGTTTTTGCGTCTCCACATTTTGAGACCTATAATTTTTCCACATTTTGCTCCACAGAGTCATGTGAGGTCTTGTTTTTTGCGGGACGAGTTGACGTTTTTATTGGTAACATTTTCGGACACGTGACCATTTTTGATCGCTTTTTATTCTGATTTTTGTGAGGCAGAATGACCAAAAACCTGCTATTCATGAATTTCTTTTGGGAGAGGCGTTTATACCGTTCTGCGTTTGGTAAAATTGATAAAGCAGTTTTATTCGTCGGGTCAGTACGATTACAGCGATATCTCATTTATATCATTTTTTTATGTTTTGGCGCTTTTATACGATAAAAACTAAAATATAGAAAAAATAATTATTTTGGTATCGCTTTATTCTCAGGACTATAACTTTTTTATTTTTTTGCTGATGATGCTGTATGGCGGCTTTTTTTTTGCGGGACAAGATGACGTTTTCAGCGGTACCATGGATATTTATATCAGTCTTTTTGATCGTGTGTTATTCCACTTTTTGTTCGGCGGTATGGTAATAAAGCGTTGTTTTTTGCCTCGTTTTTTTTTTTTTTTTCTTACGGTGTTTACTGAAGGGGTTAACTAGTGGGGCAGTTTTATAGGTTGGGTCGTTACGGACGCGGCGATACTAAATATGTGTACTTTTATTGTTTTGTTTTTTTTATTTAGATAAAGAAATGTATTTATGGGAATAATATATTTTTTTTATTATTATTTATTTAGGAATTTTTTTTTTATTTTTTTTTACACATGTGGAAAATTTTTTTTTTTACTTTTTTACTTTGTCCCAGGGGGGGACATTACAGATCATTGATCTGGCAGTGTGCACAGCACTCTGCCAGATCGACGATCTGCTGTGCAGGGCTGCAGGCTTTCCAAGTGTCTGCTCTGAGCAGACACTCGGTAAGCCACCTCCCTCCCTGCAGGACCCGGATGCCGCGGCCATCTTGGATCCGGGACCTGCGGCGAGGAGGGAGGTAGGAGACCCTCAGAGCAACGCGATCACATCGCGTTGCTCCGGGGGTCTCAGGGAAGCCCGCAGGGAGCCCCCTCCCTGCGCGATGCTTCCCTATACCGCCGGTACACTGCGATCATGTTTGATCGCGGTGTGCCGGGGGTTAATGTGCCGGGGGCGGTCCGTGACCGCTCCTGGCACATAGTGCCGGATGTCAGCTGCGATATGCAGCTGACACCCGGCCGCGATCGGCCGCGCTCCCCCCGTGAGCGCCGCTGATCGATGATGACGTACTATCCCGTCGGCGGTCATACGGGCCCACCCCACCTCGACGGGATAGTACGTCAAATGTCGGGAAGGGGTTAAAAACACCAGTATTAGTGTTTTAACCCCTTAACGGCCAGAGGTATTTTTGTTTTTGCATTTTCGTTTTTTACTCCCCTTCTTCCCAGAGCCATAACTTTTTTGGTCAAAATGGCCGAGTGATGGCTTGTTTTTTGCGGGATGAGATGTACTTTTGAAAAATATCATTGGTTTTAACATATCATGTACAGAAAACTGGGGAAAAAATTCCAAGTGTGGTGAAATTGCAAAAAAAGTGCAATTCCACATTTGTTTTTTTTTTTTTTTTTTAACCATGTTCACTAAATGCTAAAACCGACCAGCAACAATGATTCTCCAGGTCATTACAAGGTCATAGACACCAACTATGTCTGGGTTATATTTTATTTAAGCGGTGAAAAAAGATCCAAACTTTGGTAATAAAAAGAAATGGAGCCATTTTCCGAGACCTGTTACATCTCCATTTTTCATGATCTTAGGCTTATTTTTTGCACGCTGAGCTGACGTTTTTATTGATACCATTTTGGTGTAGATACGATCTTTTGATCGCCCATTATAGCATTTTAGTGTAATGTAGCGGCGACCAAAAATGTAATTCTGACATTTTGATTTTTTTTCTCAGTATGCCATTTAGCTATTAGGTTAATTCTTTTTTTTATCTTGATAGATCGTGCGATTCTGAAGAAGGTGGTACCAAATATGTGTATATTTAATATTTTATTGTTTTATTTTGAATGGGGTGATAGGGTGGTGATTTAAACTTTTAGATTTTTTTCATTTTTTAATATTTTTTTAATTTTTTTTTACTTTTTGCATACTTTAATAGTCTCCATGGGAGACTAAAAGCTGCACTAATTTGATTGGCTCTGCTACATATAAGCGATGGTCAGATCGCTTTTATGTAGCAGATATGCTCACTTGCTATGAGCGCCGACCACCAGGCGGGAAAGATGTGGGCTCAGCGACAGAGCCCACATCAAAGAGAGGGATTATGACTTGTGCGTAGTATTATGCCAAACATCGGAAAGGAGTTAATGTGATTTTCAAGTACCATGATATTGGAGACCTATCTATATAGGGTGGGCCATTTATATGGATACACCTAAACAAAATGGGAATGGCTGGTGATATCAACTTCCTGTTTGTGGTACATTAGTATATGGGAGGGGGGAAACTTTTCAAGAAGGGTGGTGACCATAACGGCCATTTTGAAGTCAGCCATTTTGGATCCAACTTTATTTTTTCCAATGGGAAGAGGTTCATCTGACACATCAAACTTATTGAGAATTTCACAAGAAAAACAATGGTGTGCTTGGTTTTAACGTAACTTTATTCTTTCATGAGTTGTTTACAAGTTTATGACCACTTATAAAATGTGTTCAAAGTGCTGCCCATTGTGTTGGATTTTCAATGCAACCCTCTTCTCCCACTCTTGACATACTGATAGCAACACCGCAGAAGAAATGCTAGCACAGGCTTCCAGTATCCATTGTTTCAGATGCTGCATATCTCGTATCTTCACAGCATAGACAATTGCCTTCAGATGACCCAAAGATAAAAGTTTAAGGGGGTCAGATTGGGAGACCTTGGTGGCCATTCAACTGACCCATGATGACCAATCCACTTTCCAGGAAACTGTTCATGTAGGAATGCTCAGACCTGACACCAATAATTGATGGTATGGTGTGGTATATGGGGTACAAAGATAGTGGAGCCATTCTTCATCAATGGAAACCTCAATGCCACTGGATATCTGAAATTGCTACATGATGATGTGTTGCCCTCTTTATGCACTGAAGATGGCACATTCCCTGAGCTTTTCCAGCAAGATGGTGCACCACCACATTATGGGTGTCAGGTCCGAGCATTCCTACAAGGAATCTGACCCCCTTAGACTAGGATTTCTTCTGCAGTGTTGCTATCAGTGTGTCAGGAGAGGGAGAAGAGGGAGGCATTGACAATCCAACACAATGGCCAGCACTTTGAACACATTTTATAAGTGGTCATAAATTTGTAAATAACTCATGAAAGAATAAAGTTACATTAAAACCAAGCACATTATTGTTTTTCTTGTGAAATTCTCAATAAGCTTGATGTGTCAAATGACCCTCTTCCCATTGGAAAAAATAAAGTTGGATCCAAAATGGCCAACTTAAATTGTCCGCCATGGTCACCACCGATCTTGAAAAGTTTCCTCCTTCACATTTACTAATGTGCCACAAACAGGAAGTTGATATCACCAACCATTCCTATTTTATTTAGGTGTATCCATATAAATCGCCCACTCTGTAGAATATGTCATCAATATCAGATTGATGAAGTCCAAATCCCTGGATCCCCCTGCATCAACCAGATGTAAACAGGTGCAGAGCTGAAAAGCTCAACTGTGCCATATGTTTGATACTGCTGATCAACTTCTACTCATTTAAAAGGACATAGTAGGACTTGATTTGTAGTACCCTGCAGTGGTCACTAACCAGCTGACAGAACTGTACTGTTAAGTTCAGTAACTGTTTACATCCAGTCAGTGTAGGAGCTGATAACAACTGATCGGTGAGTGTGTTGGGTGGAAGACCACAAATGATTTCATGTTGATGACCTATGTCCAAGGTAGGTCATCAATATCATAAAAGTGAAACACCCCTTTACTATAACCATGATCCGAAACTCCAAAAGTTAACACTAAGCACAACCAATTATTATTATTATTATTATTATTATTATTATTTATTGTTATAGCGCCATTTATTCCATGGCGCTTTACAAGTGAGGAGGGGTATACATAATAAAAACAAGTACAATAATCTTGAACAATACAAGTCATAACTGGTACAGTAGGAGAGAGGACCCTGCCCGTGAAGGCTCACAATCTACAAGGGATGGGTGAGGATACAGTAGGTGAGGATAGAGCTGGTCATGCAGCGGTTTGGTCGATCGGTGGTTACTGCAGGTTGTAGGCTTGTCGGAAGAGGTGGGTCTTCAGGTTCTTTTTGAAGGTTTCGATGGTAGGTGAGAGTCTGATATGTTGCGGTAGAGAGTTCCAGAGTAGGGGCGATACGCGAGAGAAATCTTGTATACGATTGTGGGAAGAGGAGATAAGAGGGGAGTAGAGAAGGAGATCTTGTGAGGATCGGAGGTTGCGTGTAGGAAAGTACTGGGAGATGAGGTCACAGATGTAAGGAGGAGACAGGTTGTGGATGGCTTTGTACGTCACGGTTAGGGTTTTGTACTGGAGTCTCTGGCCAATGGGGAGCCAGTGAAGGGATTGACAGAGGGGAGAGGCCGGAGAATAGCGGGGGGACAGGTGGATTAGTCGGGCAGCAGAATTTAGAATAGATTGGAGGGGTGTGAGAGTGTTTGAGGGGAGGCCACAGAGCAGGAGGTTGCAGTAGTCAAGGCGAGAGATGATGAGGGCATGGACTAGGGTTTTTGCAGATTCTTGGTTGAGGAATGAACGGATTCGTGCAATATTTTTGAGTTGAAGTTGGCAGGAAGTGGAAAGGGCTTGGTTATGTGGTTTGAAGGAGAGATCAGCGTCAAGGATAACCCCGAGGCAGCGAGCTTGTGGGACTTGGGAGAGTGGGCAGCCGTGTACTGTAATGGATAGGTTCGTTGGGGGGGTCACGTGAGATGGGGGAAAGATGATGAATTCTGTTTTGTCCATGTTAAGTTTCAGAAATCTAGCGGAGAAGAAGGATGAAATAGTGGACAGACATTGAGGGATTCTGGTTAGTAGGGAGGTGATATCTGGTCCAGAGATGTAGATCTGTGTGTCATCAGCATAGAGGTGATACTGAAAGCCATGAGATTCTATGAGCTGTCCCAGGCCAAAGGTGTAAATGGAGAAGAGCAGGGGCCCAAGGACTGAACCTTGTGGGACTCCGACAGATAGGGGGCGAGGTGAGGAGGTGGTGTGTGAGTGGGAGACGCTGAATGTCCGGTCTGTTAGGTATGATGAGATCCAGGATAGGGCCAAGTCTGTGATGCCAAGGGATGAGAGGGTCTGTAATAATAGGGAATGGTCCACTGTGTCAAAGGCAGCCGACAGGTCGAGGAGGAGGAGAACAGAGTAGTGTCGCTTGCTCTTGGCTGTTAAGAGGTCGTTGGTGACCTTAGTTAGGGCAGTTTCAGTGGAGTGGTGTGACCGGAAGCCAGATTGTAAGCGGTCAAAGAGGGAGCAAGAAGAGAGATGGGAGGACAGTTCAAGGTAGACGTGTTGTTCCAGTAGTTTTGAGGCATAGGGGAGAAGTGATATAGGGCGATAGCTAGATACAGAGGATGGGTCAAGAGAGGGCTTTTTGAGGATAGGTGTGATGGAGGCATGTTTAAAGCTTGAGGGGAAAACACCAGTTGTTAGTGATAGGTTGAAGAGATGGGTTAGGGTTGGGATGAAGATTGTGGTGAGGTTTGGGATGAGGTGGGATGGGAGCGGGTCAAGTGCACAGGTGGTGAGATGCGATCTTGAGAGTAGAGTGGAGAGTTGATCTTCTGTAATGGTGGGGAAGTTGGTTTTGGAGGTGGAGGGTAGGGAAGTTGGGAGGAAGGGCTCTGGGGGTTGTTGACCAAAACTGTCTCTGATGTTATCAATCTTCTGCTTGAAGAATGAGGCAAAGTCTTCAGCAGAGATAAGTGGGGAGGGAGGAGGTGCTGCGGGACGGAGGAGAGAATTGAAGGTGTTGAATAACTGTTTAGGGTTGTGAGACAGGGAGGATATGAGAGATGAGAAGTAGGTTTGTTTAGCTGTGGCGAGTGTGGTCTTGAAAGTAGTGAGGGACTGTTTGAATGCGATGAAGTGGTCTTTGGAGTGGGATCTTTCCCATCTGCGCTCAGCAGCCCTGGAAGCTCGCCTCAGTTCTTTGGTCAGGCTGGTGTGCCAGGGCTGTCTGTTGATTTTGCGAGCTTTGGTATGTGTAAGTGGGGCAGCAGATTCCAAAGCTACAGCTATTGTGGTGTTATATAGAGCGGCAGCGTCATCCGCATTGTGTATGGAACTTATGTCTGTGAGAGGGAGGAGGGATTCAGAGAATGAATGTAGGTCAAGATGTTTAATATTTCTGCGAGGGTGTGAAAGTTTGTGGGGTGGGGACTCTAGACATGGAGTGGAGAGAGATGAGAATGTGAGAAGGTTGTGGTCAGAGAGTGGAAGAGGTGAGTTAGAGAGGTTAGATAGGGAGCAGAGGCGGGTGAAGATGAGGTCCAGTGTGTGACCATCTTTGTGAGTGGCTGCAGAAGAACCAATTATATTCATATAACCTTTATTTATAACAACGATAAAAAACATGTATAAAAAGTAAGGGGAAAAACAACAACAAAGTGCAGGAACAACCGTCAGGTATGGCTGGAGAACATAGCTAAATGGACATACAGTTACCTCCCACAGTATCATTTAGTACTTATAGCATATATTAGGCGATCCTGTATACAACCTATGATACCACCAACATAGCGGCTGATAGCGGTCATGCACCATATACATATAAAGTATCCCCATAAATTAGTAAATAGCCACAAATGTGCAAAATCACAGAGTATAAAGATATATAAACAAAGGGTGCAAGATCACCGCCAGTCGTAGTGCCGGGGAGTGAGATCATATGCCCACTGTATATAAAAAGAAAAGCATAATTACCTGATGTAAAGCCACCAGCCAGGGACCCACCACACCCAACAGAACTGTACTGTTAAGTTCAGCAACTGTTTACATCCAGTCAGTGTAGGAGCTGATAACAACTGATCGGTGGGTGTGTTGGGTGGAAGACCACAAATTATTTCATGCTGATGACCTATGTCCAAGGTAGGTCATCAATATCATAAAAGTGAAATACCCCTTTACTATAACCATGATCCTCTTAATTTTGTGATGGTGTAATATTGGATGAATGATTTGTAGCATGATGACTTCTACAACAAAAGCTTCTAAGAACTAAAAAAGGTTAAACTTTTGTTCCATTAGTTTCTGGAAAAGACATATTTAAAGAGGTAAAAATACAGAAAACTCATTCTCATATGACCTTTTAGAAACTCATACCTGCTAGTGATTAGCGAATGTGCTCGGATAAGGTGATATCCGAGAATGATTAGGTGCAAACCGAGTGTCTTCGGCGTGCTTGAAAAATATGTTTGAATTCCTGTGCCTGCCTGTCACATGGCTGTTAGACATCCACATCTCATACAGGAATTGCCTAACAAACAGGCAATCTCTGCACGTGTTGTGTCTGTTGAACAGCTGCGAGACATACAGGTACAGGAACTCAAACATATTTTTCGAGCACGCTGAAGATACTCGGTTAGGACACTGGCATGCGAGCCCTACCCCAAGGATAGTGACATGGTTATGCTGGATTGTTTGAGCAGTTTACATGTGTAATGTTACAACAATTATACAGGAACTTAAAATAATTCTTGCATGAATAAACATATCCTTTAGCCTCAACTTTTATTTTTAATTATTAAAACATATTCATAAAGTGAGGCACTAAGTGAAAAACAAACTACAGTAAGGAAAATAATTGGTTGGTAGTATGTACACTGGAAGGTCAATACTAACTCCTGAATGGATTCCCTTCTTAACTGTGGAGGTAGAGACCCTATATATAATGAATGAGGTATGACATCTTAGCTCCATATCATCTTTCCCCACTAACTAGAAGTAGTAGGGATAGACAATGAGGATCGGGGGTGCCAAATCTCATTCATCATACATGGAGCACCAACTTCCGTGGTTACGGTAAGTAGGGAGTCCATTCAGGGATTTTTAGGGAATTCCTATTATGCATACTACCAACCAATTCTATTCCCTACCATGGTTTATTCTTCATATATTGCCTGCCTGAATTTAGGGCTATATTTTAATAAATAATAATAAAGTTTGTTGTTGAGGGAGAAGATCAAAGAGGACTTCAAAGGATATCAAGAGAAAGCAAAGATAAGTGTTTCTCCGAGTGATACACATTTTGAAGCAACTTTAGCAAAAAAAAAACAATTATGCAATTGTTTATTTGACTTGGCTTATTGAAATGGAGAAACGTTAAAAGTAGTGGATAATTCCTTTAATATAAAAGTGGTTATTTCTTGGATAGAAACACTCTTTAATATCCACATTTTAAATTCCCATTAATTTTATCTGCTAAGCTGAAAGGAAAAAAATAACCGCAGATTTGCTGACATTTCTTGCAGCATCTTTTGAAAGCTTTGCATGATTTACATGAGGATTTTGTTGGAAATATCATTTTGGATTTCACCCTTTGTATTGTAAAATCCATGGTGAAAATCTGCAGAGAGAATTTAGATGTTGCAGATTTAAAATTTGCACCACTTTTCCACACATATATTTTTTCCCACAGTGTGAAAATGAACTTTGTTAAACTGTCATCCACTTTCCTAAGCAATGGATTTTTATTCTGCAAAACTGCACTGAAAATCCCCAATGGTTGAGCTACATGTGCATATTCCCTAAAGTTATGCTCCAACTGGGAACATGCACAGAGGATTTTATGTCCATATTCTGTCCATTGTGCGTTACAGTAGCAACACTGCGCATGAGATTTTCAGAAGTGTGCAGTGGTGCTCGAAAATGTGTTAAACCTTCAGAATTTTTCATATTTCTGCATTAATTTGACCTACTGTAAATGACATCAGATTTTCGTACAGGTCCTAAAAGTAGACAAAAAGAATAAAATTAAACAAGTTATTAAAAAATAAGAGACTTTGAAAATCATCCAATATTACATCAATAATATTATCAAAGTATGAAAAATGAAAAAATACATATACTCACCTTTCCGGATCATTCACTTCTCATTGTCACCTGTCCAATCCTCTTTATATCTTTTGAAAACTGCCTAATGCACTTAATTCAAAGGCCTCCTCACACTAGGCGGGCACTTCCAGCTCTGATGAGGTCCGCGATGGTGAGAGGAAAAGTTCACGAGTAGTGTTGAGCATTCCGATACCGCAAGTATCGGGTATCGGCCGATATTTGCTGTATCGGAATTCCGATACCGAGATCCGATACTTTTGTGATATCGGGAATCGGTATCGGGATCAATATTAATGTGTAAAATAAAGAATAAAAATAAAAAATATTGATATACTCACCTCACAGGCCGCAACGTCATCTAAGGTCTTTCAAGCGCTCATTCTTAGGAACGGAAGCTGCCGGTTACATCGGTAAGGTCCAGGCTGCGTCGGAGAGGTGAGTATATCAATATTTTGTATTTTTATTCTTTATTTTACACATTAATATGGATCCCAGGGCCTGAAGGAGAGTTTCCTCTCCTTCAGACCCTGGGAACCATACAGGATACCTTCCGATACTTGGTGTCCCATTGACTTATATTGGTATCGGGTATCGGTATCGGCGATATCCGATACTTTTCGGGTATCGGCCGATACTATCCGATACCGATACTTTCAAGTATCGGACGGTATCGCTCAACACTATTCACGAGGCATTCATGATCTCACGCACATTTGTGAAGAACCAATCCAGACCTCTTCACTCTGTGCCTGGATTTCTAGCTTTGATGAGTATAAATCTTTTTTTTTTTACATTTTACGCTGTTTATGCTCTTAGGTCTAGAAAAATTCCAGTGTGTAATAATGGACATTCAATTTGTGTAGAAGAATTTCTCTGTGAATCAAATTTCCAGTGAAAATCTACATTGTACATGCAAATTCGAATTTTGTCTGATCTGGACCTCAGAATTGATTGTTCCATAAATAGTGGTAAGATGTCCTGGCCAGATTATTATTATTATTATTATTATTATTATTATTATTTATTGTTATAGCGCCATTTATTCCATGGCGCTTTACATGTGAGGAGGGGTATACATAATAAAAACAAGTACAATAATCTTAAACAATACAAGTCATAACTGGTACAGGAGGAGAGAGGACCCTGCTCGTTAGGGCTCACAATCTACAAGGGATGGGTGAGGATACAGTAGGTGAGGATAGAGCTGGTCATGCAGCGGTTTGGTCGATCGGTGATTACTGCAGGTTGTAGGCTTGTAGGCCAGATGCAGCAATACAGGCCCAAGCCATGAAATTACTGATGACTTTCACAGATGGTATAACCTTTTTAAGCTATAACGCAATATTTTTCTTTCTCCAAACATAAAACTTCTCATTTAAACCAAAAAGCTCTATTTTGGTCTCAGCTGTCCACAAACCATTGTTCCAATGGTCTTCTGACTTGTCCAGATGATGTTTAGCAAACTGCTTATGGACTGCAATGTTCCTTAGGTCCCCTTCACACTTTCATGTCTCCAGTACGTGTGGTATCAAACTTTTTCATGGATACTACACTTACCAATTGTAACCAATGCTGCTGCGCACATGTGCATGCTTTTACATGGACCATGTGCACATGCAAAACAGACAGAGACATCTCAATTTTTTTCTGGCAGCATGGATGACAAGGGCCAATGCAAGTCTATGGGTCCGTTAAAAAACGTATGTCTGTGTGCTGTCCATGTTTAAAATTGCAAAGTATAGGAGAAGCTTTGAAATTTCTTTCTTTCTTTATCCATACCAGAAAGACAATGATGAGCACAGTGATAGTAAAGAGGGACACACAGTTGAAACACTGACAGAAAATACTGTTGACACCGTGTTAGGAGTCGAGTTCCTGCCCAGGGGAAATCTCGAACCTTGTCTGCTACGGTCTCTCATTCTGCATCAGCAGTGGAGCCTGCTCAGCAGAGACGTCGGTCCCAGTGTCTCGCTCAGTCTGATTCTGTGCAAAGGGTTACTGCTACCCATCCAGGCTATGCTGCTGTAGCCTGTGTTGATCAGCGGCAAGCAGACGTCTCTGGGACTGCTTTTCCCCTTCTGAGCAGTGGAGGTCTGGGGTCACATGCTCAGGTACTGCAGTAGCTCCTATTGGTCCTCCAGGAAGGTCTTGAAGTTGCTCAGTTTCTGTAGCAGTTCTCATTGGTCCTCTAGGAAGGTCCTGAACTTGTTGCAGCTATAAAAGGTTCGTACGGCCATGCGCTAGTATACACTTGTTTACGTGTGTGTGTGTTGTGAGTGAAAGTCACTCTTTAATCATCCCCTCCCTTGTGTTTGAATGCTCGCGTAAGGAGGATGATTGTAATCTAGCGCCCGACTTGTTACCAACACAAGTACACAAACAGCGTCTATTGCTGTGACCGCCAGTGCAGCACCGTGCGCTATCACCGCGCTTTCCAAACCCAAGTCTGGGTGGTTAGTGGCGTCTGCCAGTGTGGCATCGCATGCACTCTCGTGCTACTATATTATTATTTCTGTTTTGTGTGGTACTGCGGCCATGTGACGCAACAGGGTTCGTGTTGTGAATTTGCGTTTTGCTCCCTCTAGTGGTCATTAGTGATTTGACACTGGAGCTTCTGTCTTCTCCTATATGCTCACCTGGGCCGTTAGTTCAGGGGCGTTGCTATATAAGCTCTCTGGACCTTCAGTTCTATGCCTGGCATCGTTGAATTCAGAGCTAATCTGTCGTGCTCTTGTCCTTTGATCCGGGTTCCTGTATTTCAAGCTAAGTCTGCTTCCTTGCTTTTTGCTTTGGTTTTGTTTTGTATTTTTGTCCAGCTTGTTCCAATCTGTATCCTGACCTTTGCTGGAAGCTCTAGGGGGCTGGTGTTCTCCCCCCGGACCATTAGACGGTTCGGGGGTTCTTGAATCTCCAGCGTGGATTTTTATAGGGTTTTTGTTGACCAGATAAGTTATCTTGCTTTATTCTGCTATTAGTAAGCTGGCCTCTCTTTGCTGAACCTGGTTCATTTCTGTGTTTGTCATTTCCTCTTACCTCACCGTTATTATTTGTGGGGGGCTTGTATCTTGCTTTGGGGTCCCTTTCTCTGGAGGCAAGAGAGGTCTTTGTTTTCTTCTCCTAGGGGTAGTTAGATTCTCCGGCTGGCGCGAGTCATCTAGCGATCACCGTAGGCATGATCCCCGGCTACTTCTAGTGTTGGCGTTAGGAGTAGCTATTTGGTCAACCCAGTTACCACAGCCCTATGAGCTGGATTTTTGTATCTCGCAGACTTACACGTTCCTCTGAGACCCTGTCCACTGGGGTCATAACAGTATGCCAGGCCAGTATTGAATGTTTGATGCATTGCAGAAGTGGGATTATAAGAAAGAAAATTTTGAGTTTTTTTTTCTCTCTCATTTTTTTTTTTTTTTTTTTCTTTTCCCCTTTACCTCAGAGTGGCTTAAGCTTGCTGCAGACATGAATGTCCAGACCTTGATTACAAGTGTGGACCAGCTTGCTGCTCGTGTGCAGGGTATACAAGATTATGTTATCAGAAATCCTAGGTCTGAACCCAAGATACCGATTCCTGAACCGTTTTCAGGAGACCGATTTAAGTTTAGGAATTTCAGGGATAATTGAAAATTGTTTTTGTCCCTGAGACCCTGTTCGTCTGGAGACTCTGCTCAACAAGTAAAAATTGTTATTTCATTCTTACGGGGTGACCCTCAAGATTGGGCTTTTTCGTTGGCGCCAGGAGATCCGGCATTGGCTGATATTGATGCGTTTTTTCTGGCGCTCGGTTTACTTTATGAGGAACCCAATCTTGAGATTCAGGCTGAAAAAGCCTTGCTGGCTATGTCTCAGGGCCAGGACGAGGCTGAAGTGTATTGCCAAAAATTTCGGAAATGGTCCGTGCTGACACATTGGAACGAGTGTGCACTGGCTGCTAATTTTAGAAATGGCCTTTCTGAAGCCATTAAGAATGTTATGGTGGGTTTTCCTATTCCCACAGGTCTGAATGATACCATGGCCCTGGCTATTCAAATTGACCGGCGGTTGCGGGAGCGCAAAACCGCAAATTCCCTCATGGTGTTGTCTGAACGGACACCTGATTTGATGCAATGTGATAGAAAAACCGCAAATTCCCTCATGGTGTTGTCTGAACGGACACCTGATTTGATGCAATGTGATAGAATCCTGACTAGAAATGAGAGGAAAATTCATAGACGCCAGAATGGCTTGTGCTACTACTGTGGTGATTCTACACATGTTATCTCAGCATGCTCTAAACGTATATCTAAGGTTGTTAGTCCTGTCACCGTTGGTAATTTGCATCCTAAGTTTATTCTGTCTGTAACTTTGATTTGCTCACTGTCATCTTATCCTGTCATGGCGTTTGTAGATTCAGGTGCTGCCCTGAGTCTTATGGATCTCTCATTTGCTAAGCGCTGTGGTTTTATTCTTGAACCATTAGAAAATCCTATACCTCTTAGGGGTATTGATGCTACGCCATTAGCAGAAAATAAACCGCAGTATTGGACACAGGTTACCATGTGCATGACTCCTGAACACCGCGAGGTGATACGTTTTCTCGTTCTACATAAAATGCATGATTTGGTTGTTTTGGGGCTGCCATGGTTACAGACCCATAATCCAGTCCTTGACTGGAAGGCTATGTCAGTGTCTAGTTGGGGCTGTCGTGGTATTCATGAGGATTCCCTGCCTGTGTCTATTGCTTCTTCTACGCCTTCGGAAGTTCCGGAGTACTTGTCTGATTATCAGGATGTCTTTAGCGAGTCCAGGTCCAGTGCATTGCCTCCTCATAGGGAATGTGACTGTGCAATAGATTTGATTCCAGGCAGTAAGTTTCCTAAGGGAAGACTGTTTAATCTGTCGATACCTGAACATACCGCTATGCGTTCATATATCAAGGAGTCTCTGGAGAAAGGACACATCCGTCCGTCTTCTTCCCCTCTTGGTGCGGGATTCTTTTTTGTGGCTAAAAAGGACGGATCTTTGAGGCCTTGTATTGACTATCGGCTTTTAAATAAGATCACTGTCAAATTTCAGTATCCTTTGCCGCTGTTGTCTGACTTGTTTGCCCGGATTAAAGGTGCCAAGCGGTTCACCAAGATAGACCTTCGTGGTGCGTACAACCTTGTGCGCATTAAGCAAGGTGATGAATGGAAAACCGCATTCAATACGCCCGAAGGTCATTTTGAGTACTTGGTGATGCCTTTTGGGCTCTCTAATGCCCCTTCAGTTTTTCAGTCCTTTATGCATGACATTTTTCGGAACTATCTGGATAAATTTTTGATCATTTATCTGGATGATATTCTGTTTTTTTCTGATAATTGGGACTCGCATGTGGAGCAGGTCAGGATGGTCTTTAAAATTTTGCGTGAAAATTCTTTGTTTGTCAAGGGCTCAAAGTGTCTTTTTGGTGTACAGAAGGTTCCCTTTTTGGGGTTCATTTTTTCCCCTTCTGCTGTGGAGATGGACCCAGTCAAGGTCCGAGCTATTCTTGATTGGACTCAGCCCTCGTCAGTTAAGAGTCTTCAGAAGTTCTTAGGTTTCGCTAACTTCTACCGTCGTTTTATCGCTAATTTTTCTTGCATTGTGAAACCTTTGACGGATATGACCAAGAAGGGCTCCGATGTGGCTTATTGGGCTCCTGCTGCCGTGGAGGCTTTCCAGGAGTTGAAACGTCGGTTTACTTCGGCGCCTGTTTTGTGCCAGCCTGATGTCTCGCTTCCCTTTCAGGTTGAGGTGGATGCTTCAGAGATTGGAGCAGGGGCCGTTTTGTCGCAGAGAGGCCCTGGTTGCTCTGTTATGAGACCTTGCGCCTTTTTCTCTAGGAAGTTTTCGCCTGCTGAGCGAAATTATGATGTGGGCAATCGGGAGTTGTTGGCCATGAAATGGGCATTTGAGGAGTGGCGTCATTGGCTCGAGGGTGCTAAGCATCGTGTGGTGGTCTTGACTGATCACAAAAATCTGATGTATCTCGAGTCTGCTAAACGCCTGAATCCTAGACAGGCCCGCTGGTCATTGTTTTTCTCCCGTTTTGACTTCGTTGTCTCGTATTTACCAGGTTCAAAGAATGTGAAGGCCGATGCTCTTTCCAGGAGCTTTGTGCCTGATGCTCCTGGAGTCGCTGAACCTGTTGGTATTCTTAAGGATGGAGTTATCTTGTCAGCTATTTCTCCAGATCTGCGACGTGTGTTGCAGAGATTTCAGGCTGATAGGCCTGATTCTTGTCCACCTGACCGACTGTTTGTGCCTGATAAGTGGACCAGCAGAGTCATTTCCGAGGTTCATTCCTCGGTGTTGGCAGGTCACCCAGGAATTTTTGGCACCAGAGATCTGGTGGCCAGATCCTTTTGGTGGCCTTCCTTGTCAAGGGATGTGCGGTCATTTGTACAGTCCTGTGGGACTTGTGCTCGAGCTAAGCCTTGCTGTTCTCGTGCCAGCGGGTTGCTCTTGCCCTTGCCTGTCCCTAAGAGACCTTGGACACATATCTCCATGGATTTCATTTCTGATCTTCCGGTGTCTCAAGGCATGTCTGTTATCTGGGTGATATGTGATCGCTTCTCCAAGATGGTCCATTTGGTTCCTTTGCCTAAGCTGCCTTCCTCTTCCGATCTGGTTCCTGTGTTTTTCCAGAACGTGGTTCGTTTGCACGGCATCCCTGAGAATATTGTGTCAGACAGAGGATCCCAGTTTGTTTCCAGATTCTGGCGATCCTTTTGTAGTAGGATGGGCATTGATTTGTCGTTTTCGTCTGCTTTCCATCCTCAGACTAATGGACAGACGGAGCGAACTAATCAGACTTTGGAGGCTTATTTGAGGTGTTTTGTCTCTGCTGATCAGGACGATTGGGTGACCTTCTTGCCGTTGGCTGAGTTTGCCCTTAATAATCGGGCTAGTTCCGCCACTTTGGTTTCACCGTTTTTCTGCAACTCTGGTTTCCACCCTCGTTTTTCTTCGGGTCATGTGGAACCTTCTGACTGTCCTGGGGTGGATTCTGTGGTGGATAGGTTGCAGCGGATCTGGAATCTTGTGGTGGACAACTTGAAGTTGTCACAGGAGAGGGCTCAGCGCTTTTCCAACCGCCGCCGCGGTGTGGGTCCCCGACTACATGTTGGGGATTTGGTGTGGCTTTCTTCCCGCTTTGTTCCAATGAAGGTTTCCTCTCCCAAATTTAAACCTTGTTTTATTGGTCCTTACAAGATATTGGAAATCCTTAATCCTGTATCCTTTCGTCTGGATCTTCCTGTGTCGTTTGCTATCCACAACGTGTTTCATAGGTCCTTGTTGCGGCGGTACGTTGTGCCTGTAGTTCCTTCTGCTGAGCCTCCTGCTCCGGTGTTGGTTGAGGGCGAGTTGGAGTACGTGGTGGAGAAGATCTTGGATTCTCGTCTCTCCAGGCGGAGGCTTCAGTACTTGGTCAAGTGGAAGGGCTATGGTCAGGAAGATAATTCCTGGGTGGTCGCCTCTGATGTTCATGCGGCCGATTTAGTTCGTGCCTTTCACGCCGCTCATCCTGATCGCCCTGGTGGTCGTGGTGAGGGTTCGGTGACCCCTCACTAAGGGGGGGGGTACTGTTGTGAATTTGCGTTTTGCTCCCTCTAGTGGTCATTAGTGATTTGACACTGGAGCTTCTGTCTTCTCCTATATGCTCACCTGGGCCGTTAGTTCAGGGGCGTTGCTATATAAGCTCTCTGGACCTTCAGTTCTATGCCTGGCATCGTTGAATTCAGAGCTAATCTGTTGTGCTCTTGTCCTTTGATCCGGGTTCCTGTATTTCAAGCTAAGTCTGCTTCCTTGCTTTTTGCTTTGGTTTTGTTTTGTATTTTTGTCCAGCTTGTTCCAATCTGTATCCTGACCTTTGCTGGAAGCTCTAGGGGGCTGGTGTTCTCCCCCCGGACCGTTAGACGGTTCGGGGGTTCTTGAATCTCCAGCGTGGATTTTTATAGGGTTTTTGTTGACCAGATAAGTTATCTTGCTTTATTCTGCTATTAGTAAGCTGGCCTCTCTTTGCTGAACCTGGTTCATTTCTGTGTTTGTCATTTCCTCTTACCTCACCGTTATTATTTGTGGGGGGCTTGTATCTTGCTTTGGGGTCCCTTTCTCTGGAGGCAAGAGAGGTCTTTGTTTTCTTCTCCTAGGGGTAGTTAGATTCTCCGGCTGGCGCGAGTCATCTAGCGATCACCGTAGGCATGATCCCCGGCTACTTCTAGTGTTGGCGTTAGGAGTAGCTATTTGGTCAACCCAGTTACCACAGCCCTATGAGCTGGATTTTTGTATCTCGCAGACTTACACGTTCCTCTGAGACCCTGTCCACTGGGGTCATAACAGTTCGCTTCTTTCACACAGGGTGAAGCTAACCCGTGTGTGTATCCTCATTGTACCGCCATATAGTCCGTCATTGCTTAGCAGCAGGTTCCATCTCTGGACAGTGGACCCCGGGCTGCGAACACACCTTATTCCTTTTCTCTAATTATTTGGTGCGTTCCGCTAGCCCTAACACACCGGTACAGTTTTTTAACGTACATGTTTTGTGCGGACGCTTAAAGAAGGCCTTTTTGAGAGCAGTGGCTTTCTCCTTCAAACCTGTCTTGCAAGCCATTGCTGTTCAGTTTCTTCCTGACGATGCACTGATAAGCATTAGTATGGCCAATGTTAGTGAGGCCGGTAGTTGCTTAATGACATCGTTGGGCTCCTTTGCTACCTTACTGACTATAATACATCTTCCTCTTGGAGTGATATTTGTTTGTCACCCACTTCTGGGTAATGTAATATTGGTCTGGGTGACTGTGGAATCCAAGTTATTTAGAGATGGTTTTGTAACCTTCTTCAGCCTGATGAGCATCAATAACTCTTATTTTGAGGTCCAAAGAAATCACTTTTACATTTGCACAAACGTGTTGTAAGGATTAGACTTTGATAGATCTCCGTTATAAAACAGGTTACCCCCTCACATTGAATTGTTAACCTACTGACTGAAAACAGCATACTATTTTCACTTTCAAATTACCTGCTAATCCTAAAGATTCACAAAAGTTGCCAATCACAGACATGAGATATTGGATCATTTTCCTCAATTAAAAAATGACAAGGTCTAATATCTTTGTTTAATTTGTTTCTCTTTATCTACTATTGGGATTTTCAAGAATTACTATACAGTATATTGACCGGCACTGTAGATCTTAAATCTGCAGCAAATATCGCCCTTTACCATGTTGAACTGTGCAGATTACAAACACTATTTTTGCTGCATTTCCACTTCTTCTTCCTCCTGACTCTATTGCCATTCACTGTATTCATCTTTCTCGACCATGCCTTGGTCACTAAAAATGAAAACTGGTTGTAATGTCAGATGCATTCCAATATTACTGCCTATTACAAATAAAATTTTCATGGGGCCCAACTGAGTCTATTTTGCTGCCACCTAAAAAATCCACTGCAGTAGTCTTTGTTTTCAGATGCATATGCATTAGTATTGTAATCACAACATTTGGCATTGCAAACGATCATGCTTATTTAGTATATTTGGCAAAATTAATCATCCAAACTGCCGTTTCATACTGGGAGTTTTTGCACTAGTAAATATATTTAGATGTGAAAATTACAAGGATTTTTATTTGACGCTCTGTCTTTTTCTTCCATCATGGCAGAGTTAATGTACCTTCCTGCTGTGCTGAGCTTTACAGCACAATTCATTATGTTAGATGTTTAGTTGTTTTGTTTTTCTTCTGTATATGTATGCAAACTAGTATTTTAATTACCCCTTTTAATAGCCTTTTTTCCTTTCCTTTTTGTTTTCCCATACTTTGTTCTGACTGTAACTGCTTATTACCAGTTGTTAAAAATGCTGCAGAGCAGGTGTCTTTGTTTCCCTTATCTGGTGTCATTTGCAGTACTTTTAAGTTATGCTACTTCTCTACAAAAATATTAATTTGACCCAGTTCAGATTCAGAAAAAAACAAATAAAATGGATGCCAATAATTGCAAAATTTTCAGAGCAGAAATTGAGCAGAAAGTACATGTTTTTGAGGAAAGTTTGCAGAGTTTTCATTCCATTGGGTACCGCCATTTCATTGGATACCGCCAACCAACTATCGTCTTTCCCCCTTTTAAGTACTTCCAGTCTAATTCTGGCATGTTGTTTTCTCAAAATGAGATCCCTGCATAAAGTATCTATTTAAAAAAAATCAGCTTACGGATCCAGATCGGGGAATTACGGAGAAAATAAAGGAGCTGTGGCATCAGCACCATTTTAATTACATGAGTTTTGCTGGAAAAATATTTAGAATTGAGAGTTCTCAGTGTTTCATACCTTTTAATGGCTAGATAGAAAAATATTTAGAAATATTTAGAAATAGTTTTGCTGATAACTGACCATGAGAGATGGCACAAAGCATTTAGCTACATAGTTACATAGCTAAATAGGTTGAAAAAGACTTAGGTCCATCAGGTTCAACCTTTCTCCACCAATTGTATATTTCATCACTAATTTAACTATATCCCGCATTGTTATGTGTATCAAGGAAATCGTCCAGCCCTTTTTTATTCTAAACAGGACCAAGAGAGATTCCAAATTGAGAGTATAATAATCTAATGGTATACTACTCTCATCTATTCCCAAATACTTGAACTTATTAGCAATTGGAATTTGTGCTTGCAAAGTAGGAAATTCCGAAGTGAGAGGGTCCACTGGAATCAATGCTGACTTGGTCCAGTTATTAAAAAAATCCAGAACATCTCTTGAACTTCCCAAAAATATTTATTACTGATATTATAGAGGACTTGACATTTCAAAATATAATAGTAAGTTGTCAGCATACAGAAATACTCTTTGGCCTATAGATCCACATCTAAACCCAGGAATTTATTTAAAGAACGAATTAAGGACGCCATGGGTTCCATGACTCTGGCAAAAAATAAGGAGGAAAGAGGACATCCCTGCCAAGTATATATTCTCTTGTTAAAGGATTCAGAGAAGCAGCCATTTACCCTTATTCTTGCTTTTGGATAAACATACAACAGTCTATTCAAATTTATAGGTCTAAAGACAAAACCCATTTTTGCCAAGATGGCACACAGGAAATTCCATTCAATGTTAGTGAAAGCTTTGGCCGCAATTAGAGACAGAATTTCCCATCCCCCAGTTCCCTCTAGACAAAGGTATTAATCACAAATAAAAGCATCTAAAGGTACCTTCACACTAAACGATATCGCTAGCGATCCGTGACGTTGCAGCGTCCTGGCTAGCGATATCGTTGTGTTTGACACGCAGCAGCGATCAGGATCCTGCTGTGATATCGCTGGTCGTTGATTAAAGTTCAGAACTTTATTTGGTCGTCAGATCGCCGTGTATCGTTGTGTTTGACAGCAAAAGCAACGATACCGGCGATGTTTTACAATGGTAACCAGGGTAAATATCGGGTTACTAAGCGCAGGGCCGCGCTTAGTAACCCGATGTTTACCCTGGTTACTAGTGTAAAATGTAAAAAAACAAACAGTACATGCTCACCTTCGCGTCCCCCGCCGTCCACTTCCTGCGCTGGTTACCCAGGGACCTCGGCATCATTGGTCGCTGGAGAGCTGTCTGTGTGACAGCTCTCCAGCGACCAAACAGCAACGCTGCAGCGATCGGCATTGTTGTCTGTATCGCTGCAGCGTCGCTTAGTGTGACGGTACCTTAAGGTTTATAGGTGTGAACTTGTGAGAATAAACCCCGTTTGATCCTCATGCACTACCAATGTGACCAGTCTACTGGCTAGTACTAATGCAAATATTTTAACATCTATTGGTATGAGAAAGATTGGATGGTAAGACTTCAGTGCAGAGGAATGTTTTCCAGACTTAAAGAGGTTGTTTATTACTTCTTCACTCATGACCTCTCCTTACCAGAAGTCACTAATATCTGACATCCGCACCCCCGCTGATCAGCTGTTTTCATTTTTGCCGATGGCAGCTGCCTTCCGAAAGTACTCACTTGCAGAGCTGGCTGTCTTCTGGTAGTGGCCGGGGCTTCATACTGCAATACCGCACATCCACCTTCTATTTAAATGAATAGGAGGTGAATGTGCAGTACCCTGCAGCGGCCACTATCAGAAGACGCCAACTCCGCAAGTGTGTACTTTCGGCCAGCGGTCACCACCGATAAGAGCTGATCGGCCGGGATGTCAGGTGTCGGACCCCGGCCCATCAGACATTGATGACCTATCCTAAGTATAAATCATCAATGAAGAAGTAGTGGATAATATCTTTAAGGATTAGAACTATTATTGCTTCCCTCATAGATGCGGAGAGAGAGACCTGCAGCTCAGGTTCCTTCATCACCGTCAGTAGACGGGACAACAGTGGAGGATCATATTCCTTAAAAAATGTCCCTGGTATCCTGTTAATGTTCATTTTGAACAATTTCCTTATGTTCATTGGTCAAACTGTAGAGGGGTATATTTGCCAGGAGTCCTGTTATTTCTTCTATTTTGGAATACAATTTTGTGGTATACAAGTGAGTATAATATTTGCATAGTGTTCTTAAAATATCCTAATTTTCCTTGACTATTTCCCCACTAGCCAGATTCAGGCTAATAATATAAGGGGCTATCTTGTGCTTTAATCATTGTAAGCAGAAGGTGTCCCTTACTCTCCCCTTCCATAAAATAGTTCTGTTTAAAAAAGAAACGCTTGGCTCATTAAAAGTTCCTTTCATTTGGCCTGAGCTTCCTCAAGAAACAATTTAGTCCTTTAAGTAGGATTTATTAAAAACTCAGTTTCTGCACTAGTAAGGGAATGTGTTGAAAGTTATGTATGTTGTCTATTCTTGATCTTTCTGATGTTAATTTCCCTTGTATGTAGGCCATGAACAAAAGCCTTCACAGTTTCCCACACTATATGTTTAGAGGTTGAGCCGTGGTTTATATTAAAATATTCTAGAACATACAGTACCTGTGCAACGAGCTTCCTATCAGTTGTAGCCAGATTTTTTTAGCCTCCAAAGAGTTTTAGTGCACAAACTCACAGTTCACAGTGAGAGCTGAATATGAATGGTGAGTAGTCAGATACACTTCTAGATATAAAAAAGTAGCCTTAAATGCATCAGGTAAGATCAAAGCATTACCAATAGTTAGGTCTATGCAAGACATGGAATGATGTGAGCTAGAATAACAGGAACATTGTCTGACTTTAGGATTCTTTAGTAGAGTATACAATCACTGCACTCATACAATTGGAAACAATTGCTTCAGGTGAATAATTTATTAAGATACGTTGGAGAAGGTGAAACGACAGGCAATTAACGTTTCAGCCAACCAGTGGCCTTGATCACAATATCGCCTTTTCGGAGGTTCTTTCTATAAATAAACCTGTGGTGCTGTTGAGATAGTCAGATAAAAAGTTGGCAATGCCTCTTCGACATAGGGGAAAGTATGCACAATGGTCCAAACAAAGAACGCCAGGGTAGGTGTGTATGCAATGCACAGCCAGAGGAGGATTTGCAGTATAGCGTTGAACCAGCTAGGACCAGATAGATAGCAGTAACAGCACTGTATATGCTTAGTTGTCCAGGGAGAATATAGACACATATAGTTCCATTGGTGGCAGCTGCTCCCCTGATAAGACACATATTGTCTCAGCTGCTCCCACGCAGCCACCAACGCTGGCTCCCAGGGTCTGGATTGCAGTCACGTCAACGTCCATAGTAGTTGAGTGCTAGTTTTTTGTTTTCTCTTTAGGGTTCTTTATGCACCAGAGATCCATAAACCTCATTTCATCCAGCACTCTGGAAAGTGAAGTAGGTGTAGCATTTTCAGGGACATCCCCGAGTGCAGTTTATTCTAATGGGAGTGGAAGTAATTTTTCTAATCATCAAGTAAGAGGATTGGGAGTTTGAGAGGGTGTCAACAAAGATGAGTATTAATTTTAATGTGTCCCCTGAGTATGGTGGAGGTACATAAATAACAACCAGAATATAATGTATATTATGAATGGTATAGTAAAGGCACACATATCTACCATCTGGATAAATAGAGGATTTAATGCAAGAGAACGGGACTGATTTATGTACCAATACACTCACTCCTCTGGAGTGTGTCAAGTACATTGATTGATATACAATAGCTGTCCATTTCCTGTGCGTCAGACCCTGTTTCCATTTAAGGAAAGTTATTCCAGCTCCCTTTCCGTCCTCAAAATAGAGTCTTTATCTTTAAAATGTAGAAACCATATAAGATAGGCCATGAGGGGCCTCCCAGTGAGGGTGAACAAGTGGAGACTCTATGTACCCTTTATGAGACTCTATGTGCCCTTTCAAATGTGAAGAATTGAGACAGAGAGTCTCAGGTTTCAGGACCTTTGGAAGCCACATTTCAAAGTAATCTACATGGTTTCGATCCTCTGCCTTCTCACCATGTGCAGGTTATTTTTGCATAACATATTTTCTATGCCATTAACATTACTGATCAGCAATGAGATGTTGTGTTTTGCTTTGCAAGGTCCTGGGCCATTGGGGGAAACCTATATTCTGTGGAGCTCACCCTCCCCTCTAACTTCAGCACTCTTTCATAAACTCCATGAAAATACTGCTTATGGATATGTCTGTTTTTAGGACTCCCATCTGCTCACTCAATTAATGTGATGAGAGTGAAGTTACAGGCATTTACTGTAGTAAGCACTTACCTAAGTATGGGTTCAGCCAGTAGCTGTCCCACATCATCAGAGTCCAACTTTACCTCTTTGTCATAGGAGAGCTGAGGAGAATCAGGCCTGTGTTGTGCAGGGCGAGCAGCCACTTTCTTGCTTGCAGTTGCCGTAGTCATCCTCTCTTTCTCTGTTTCGAGTTCCGGGCCGGAGCATTACTCTCTGCTGTCTGCTGGGGGAAAGATTAATCACTTACTGTGAGGGCCAACCTCTCGAGCCTGGATGCAGCCTCAAATGCTCTGCCGTGGCGGGAGTGCTTAGCGTCTGCACCATGTTGGACGAGGTCTTCTCACTCTTTTGCTGTGGGTCATGTAGTCAGAGAGCAAAGTGCCAGTATCTTCTAGGATTTGATGATGTGATTGGTAGCTTCATGAGACACAGAGCTGGGTTTTAAACGTTTATTTTAATACCATCAGCAATAGAAGAAAAAAAAGGGAATAGTTTCGGCACATCAACTGTGAGGTAAAATCAGAAACCTTTTTTCTTCTTCTATTATGGCTGTGCTTATCAGCGGGATCGGCACTCACCTGCCACGAATAGGACTCAGCCTCATTTGGATTGATTGCTACGACGTGCAGCTCCATGACCCCTCTCGTCTCCACCATCGGCAATACTAAACCTATTTTTTTAAGTTAAAATTGTGGATTTATTGCTGTTATTAATTGTCAAATCAGAATAACTATAGAATCATGATAAATATCAGATTTTTTAATAAATTTGTCCATTTAATTCATTGACTTTGATAACTAGAAAATACATTGCTTTGACTTTCAATAATGCCTTAGTCCTTGAATATTGAATAGTGAATGTTTTATTCAAAAGGTCACATGAGCCAAATGCTGAAGCCAAACGCAAGGCATGAAGAATAGCATTCCAAATGTTTTTCAGCTATACATTTGGAAAAACATGCAAACACTGGCATCTGCTTGTGGTGAACAATACATATGAATACAAAAAAGTACTGACAATGATAAAACAAAATTATTATCACATTGAGACACCCTTCCTCAGTGAAGCACCTTAGATGCTGAAAACACTGTTGACCTCGTCATCTTTGAGGTTAAATAGTTTGGATCAGAGGTCTCGTACTACGTTCACACTGCGTTTTCTGAAGAAGATAAAATCTTACTGTTTTTTCAAGAGAAATCTACTTCAGTAAATGCTAATTTTTTTTTTTATTTTGCTTTTGAATGTGCGCATTTCTTAATTGGAAAGCATAGTGGAATATGTTGGCAATATAGAAATATTATTATTATTATTATTATTTATATTATTATTTCTTTTTTCCTGAATCATTTCACAAAGACAAGTTGAAGAGGTTTTGGAAAAAAAAAATTCCACAGTGTGTTTTGCAGACTTTTGTCTCGACAGTGTCAAATTTGGAGTATAAACCACGAGGAATCTGCCTCAAAGAAACTACATGTCACTTCTTTTATTCTCTGGCAGGGTATTAAAAGAAATCTTTCTGTGTGACGGAAACTTGCAGAAAAATGGATTGAATTAAACAGGAAGTGTATTTGAAGAGTTTTTAGAGCTTTTTTGGGAGGATTTTATTGCGGATCTGCTTCAAAATCCTCATGTGGGATCACTGTGATATACATTTACATTAGAAATGAGCTAATATATTTCAGTGGGAATTAATTCTATTTGAATATTACAAATATCTGCATTTTTCATAATGCTAATTTTTTTCTAATTTGCTCCATGTAGATAAAGCAAAATGACAGCCTTAGACTTCTTTCTGAATTGCATAATGGCAGTAAAATGTTAGGAAATAAAAAAAAAGTGATCATACTCATCATATCTCTCAACTCTCTGACCTCTCTGTACCTCACCATCACCTACCGAGTCCTCAAAACATCTTCTTATCACCGACTTTCATCCCTGGGCCTCTCACACTAGGCTTGGACTATTGGCTCTGAATAACTCCTGGATAGTTCTGTGCATGTGCGTGTATGGTCACGGCTTATGTCATATGTCATATATCTCAGATTTAAGGATCGAAAAGGTAATGGTGAGGGGGGCCAGAGAGATTAGTAGTAAAGTTAGTATTAATATATATTTTGTAAATACCCAAGAACATAATAAGGGACATAAAATTAGTGAAGAATAGCTTCTCTGTGAATTAAATTTTCCAGGAAAATCCACATGAGTAAGCAAATTCAAATTTTGCCTCATTTTTAAATTACATAATGATGATAGATGATATGAATGAAAAGAATGGGGACTAGAATGGGGTAATTTGTTTTATACTATTATGTAGTTTTTTCATTTGAGTATTTTATGAAACATTAAAGAGACAAGTAGATAGTCATAATAGTGATGAGCGAACCTGCCAAAGTTTTAAATCAGCATTTCACTTGATTATCTATTTGCATTGAATTTATTTGATGAAAATCAAATGAGCCTTATTAGCTCTCTAATCTCCCATCAGAGCATATACAACATAAAGGTTCGCTTCCTCAAACTCAATGTGGACAAATCTGAACTCATCTTTCCTCCATCTCAAAGATCTTCATTACCCGACCTATCTATCGCAATTGACAACATCACCCTTTCCCCCATACCGGAAGTCCGCTGCCTCGGAGTAACACTTGACTCTGCCCTGTCCTTCAAACTGCACATCCAAGCTCTTTCCACCTCCTGTTGCTTCCAGCTCAAAAATATCTCCAGAATCCATCCTTTCCTCAACCGTCAATCTACTAAAATGCTTGTAGGAATGCTCGGTGGTGCACCATCTATGGTGTCAGGTCCAAGCATTCATACATGAACATTTTCCTGGAAAGTGGATTTGTCTTCGTGGGCCAGTTGAATGGCCACCAAGGTCTCCCGATCTGACCCCCTTAGACTTTTATCTTTGGTTTCATCTGAAGGCAATTGTCTATGATGTGAAGATACGAGATGTGCAGCATCTGAAACAATGGATGCTGGAAGCCAGTGCTAGCATTTCTTCTGTGGTGTTGCTATCAGTGTGTCAAGAGAGGGAGAAGAGGGTTGCATTGACAATCCAACATAATGCACAGCACTTTGAACACATTTTATAAGTGGTCATAAACTTGTAAATAACTCATGAAAGAATAAAATTATGTTAAAACCAAGCACACCATTGTTTTTCTTGTGAAATTCTCAAAAAGTTTGATGTGTCACATTACCCTCTTCGCATTGGAAAAAATAAAGTTGGATCCAAAATGGTCGCCATGGTCACCACTAGTGATGAGCGAGTATACTCGTTGCTCCGGTTTTCCTGAGCACGCTCGGCTGGTCTCTGAGTATTTGTGACTGCTCGGAGATTTAGTTTTCCTTGCTGCAGCTGCATGATTTGCAGCTACTAGTCAGCTTGATTACATGTGGGGATTCCCTAGCAACCAGACAACCCTCACACGTACTCAGGCTGGCTAGCAGCTGTAAATCATGCAGCTGCGTCAACAAAAACTAATTATCCGAGCAGTCACAAATACTCGGAAACTACCCGAGCGTGCTCGGGAAAACCCGAGCAACAAGTATACTCGCTAATCACTAGTCACTAGTGATGAGCAAATATACTCGGTACTCAAGATTTTCCGGGCACGCTCGGGTGTACTCCGGGTATTTGTAAGTACTCGGAGATTTAGTTTTCAGTACCGCAGCTGAATGATTTACATCTGTTAACCAGCTTGATTACATGTGGGGATTCCCTAGCAACCAGGCAACCCCCACATGTACTTATGCTGGCTAACAAATGTAAATCATTCAGCTGCTGCGCTGAAAACTAAATCTCCGAGTACTTACAAATACTCGGAGGACACCCGAGCATGCTCAGGAAATCTCGAGTGCCAAGTACATTCGCTCATCACTACTAGTCACCACCCATCTTGAAAAGTTTTCCCCCTCCCATATAATAATGTGCCACAAATAAGAAGTTAATATCACCAACCATTCCCATTATATTTAGGTGTATCCATATAAATGATTCACCCTGTATAGAAAGATAGATAGATAGATAGATAGATAGATAGATAGATAGATAGATAGATAGATAGATAGATAGATAGATACTGTAGATAGATAGATAGATAGATAGATAGATAGATAGATAGATAGATAGATAGATAGATAGATAGATAGATAGATAGATAGATAGATAGTCATGGCCGATGGTGTTGGCACCCTTGAAATTGTTCCAGAAAATGAAGCATTTCTCAAAGAAAATTATTGCAATTACACATGCTTTTTTAAATACGTTTATTTCCTTTGTGTGTATTGGAACAACACAAAAATTCAGAGCACAAAAAAGACAAATTGGACATAGTATCACACAAATCCCAAAAATGGGTGGGACAAAATTGTTGATACCCTCAATGTAACATTTGGTTGCAAATGCTTTGGAATAAATAATTGCCAACAAAAAGCTTCTTACACTTCTCAACTGTAATTTTGGACCACTCGTCTTTTACAAACTGCTCCAGGTCTCTCATATTTGAAGGATGTCTTCTCGTCACAGCAATTTTAAGATCTCTACGCAGGTTTTCAGTGGGATTTAGATTTGGACTCATTGCTGTTCACTTCAGAACTCTCCAGCACTTTCTTTTCATCCATCTCGGGGTGCTTCTTGAAGTATGTTTGGAGTCATTATCCTGATGGAAGACCAATGACCTAGGGCACAAACCCAACTTTCTGAAACTGAGATCTACATTGTGATCCAAAACCTGTTGTTAATCATCAGGTTTCATGATGACTTGTACACAGTCAAGTCATTCAGTGCTAGAGGCAGAAAAACAACCCAACAATATCTTTGAACCTCCACCATATTTTACTGTAGGTACTGTGTTCTTTTCTTTGTATGCCTCGTTTCATTTTTGGTAAAGAGTAGAATGATGTGCTTTACCAAAAAGTTCTATCTTGGTCTCCTCTGTCCACGAGACGCTTTCCCGGAAAGATTTTGGCTTAGTCATGTACATTTTGGCAAACTGCAGTATAGCTAATTTTAGGGCTCTGTGTCAACACTGGGGTTCTCCTGGGTCTCCTGCTATAGCATTTCATTTTATTTAAATGCTGATGGATAGGTTGGACTGACACTGATGCACCCTGAGCCTGCAGGACAGCTTGAATTTATTTGGATCTTGATTGGAGCTGATTATCCACCATCCGGATTATCTTGCGTTGCAGCCTTGAGATTGTTTATATTGTTCAAAAAGTTGGGTTTTTAAGTCCTCAGAGAAATTTCTTCTCCTCTTTCTGTTCTCCATGCTTAGTGTGTCACAAACAGACACACAATGCGAAGATTGAGTCAACTTCTGCCATTTTATCTGGTTTCAGGTGTGATTTTCATATTGCACACACCTGTTACCACAGGTGAGCTTGAACCAGCATCACATGATTGAAACAAAGTTAACTCAGGAAGAGTTCAGAAATTAATATTTTGTGGAATAACCATGATTTTTAATCACAGCTTTCATGCATCTTGGCATGCTTTCCACCAGTCTTTTACACTGCTTTTGGTGCAAAAATGTAAGCAGTTCTTTGTTTGATGGCTTGTGACTATCCATCATCCTCTTGATTGCATTACAGAGGTTTTCAATGGAGTTCAGCTCTGGAGATTGGGCTGCCCATGACAGGGTTTTGATGTGGTGGTCTATTGATTTTTGCCAGAGCTGTATATGGTTGCAGGGTTTTTTTTTATTCTTACCATTTTTTGTCATTCAGTTTATCTTTTGTCTCTCATGTATGCAAATTTTGTCTTTTTTTTTTACAAATAATACATTAGTTATGGTACATTATTTAATTTATTTATGGTAAATATCCTTATTTTAAATGATTTTTTTTTTAAATAGACCTTTTTTTTACATAAAACCTAAATCTCTCAATGTTTTTTGCTTCTGATTTCTTATAGTTAATGCAGGTATTGTTTTAAAATGCAAATAAGCAAGTGTTTTCCTGATATAGTGGTTTCTATATTATAACCAGGCTCGTTCATTGTAATTTCTTCTTGGAAAATGCTAGAAAATTAATGAGTATAGTTTCTGTTGTTTTGGCATGTGATTTTATAATGAAGCCAGTTGTACTCACTGCCCTCAGGATCACAAAATATTTATTAAATGATATAATTTGCTTAGGTCATACATAATGCCAAGAGCATAATACTTGCTGTAATTAACAAGCTTTAATTAGGTGGGAACAAGATATACAGTTTTATGAATATTCCTTTAGAATTATACAGGCAAAGTTTCCTCTACTCACCCAGTAAATGCAATCATTGACTCTCATAAGGACCTTCCATTCTCTGTCTAAAAATTTTGCTCAAATTAATTTTCCAATGAAAGTTATTCAAATAATATAGCTGACTATGTAATACATGGACAAGCCAAGTCTTTCAGAGCAAAGTTATTCTTCATTTTTAGCTGTTGTTAAGGTGGGAGTCAAGTAGGGGACCCATTTTATGACACCTACTAAATATATGTCCTTATGGGGCGTTTTTTATTGAATAATTGTTTAGGATGTGGATTTAAATTTGGGGCAATAAAGTTTGGCAACATTGAAAATAATATAATTGAAAACAATATAATTGAAAATATGGTTTCTTTTTTTCATACAAAGATTTATGACATGAGAAAAATATACCTCTCTAATCTGTGTAAGGTGGCAACTGTGCTGGTTGTGGACGGAAGGTATGTGTCCCTAAGGTGCCAAGCCTCGGTGATGTAGGACCCAGAAAAGCAGGCTCCAGCACAATTAGTGCTCAGAGGTATTTTAATGGGCCTGGATTATCGGTCCAGGTTTTACAAGCAGCTGAAAGCTGGGTGGGATCGGCTGCTCGCTTACCTCTGGTGTTGTGAACTCTGTTTTTGGGCTCCCTCTTGTGGTCACAAGTGGTACTGTGTGAGCGTTGTCTTTGGGCTCCCTCTGGTGGCTCTTTGTGTCATTCTGCAGGTCTGAGGTTGGATCAGCTGTCTCGTTATCTGTTAGCTGGTTCCTATTTAGTTCAGCTGGACTCTCAGTGGTTGCCTGCTGTCGTTGTATTCAGTGCTATTCTGATTGCTCCTGTCTACATCCGTTATCAGTCTCTCCAAGAGAAGCTAAGTTTTGTTTGCTTATTTTTGCTCATCTGTGTTCAAGATGTGTCCTAGTATATGATGTGTTTTGGTCCAGCTTGCTAATATGTGATTTCCCTGCTTGCTGGTGCTCTGGGGTGCTGAGTTGCTCCCCCCACATCGTTAGTTGGTGTGGGGGTTCTCGCATTCTCTGCGTGGATATTTTTGCATAGGGTTTTTTACTGACCGCACAGATCCCTTGCTATTTTCTGCTATCTAGCGTTAGCGGGCCTCATTTGCTTAACCTGTTTCATCTCTGCGTTTGTCTTTTCCTCTTAACTCACCGTTATTATTTGTGTGGGGCTTCTATATCTTTGGGGTATTTCTCTGAGGCAAGTGAGGTCTTACTTTCTCTTTAGGGGTAGTCAGTTTCTCAGGCCGTGAAGAGACGTCTAGGATTTCAGGAAACGTTCCACGGCTACCTTTAGTGTGTTTGGTTAGAATCAGGTTTGCGGTCAGTCCAGTTACCACTTCCCCAGAGCTTGTCCTATTATCTCTGACTTAGCTGGTTAGATTTGTGATCCTAAGCCACTGGGATCATAACAGTACAGCAGGCCTGAAAAGTGTTTAATGCATCGCAGAAGTGGGATAAGAGAAGTCCTGAGTACAATTTTTTTTTTTTTCCTCTCCCTTTGCTGCAGTTTGTCCAGCTTCTCTCATCCCCTTAATCTCTGGGTGGCTTTGAGTTCAGCTGCAGACATGGATATTCAGAGTCTGACTTCTAGTGTGGATCATCTTGCTGCAAGGGTGCAAAGCATTCAGGATTTTGTTGTTCACAGTCCTATGTCTGAGCCAAAAGTACCTATTCCTGAGTTGTTTTCTGGAGATAGATCTAGGTTTCTGAATTTTAAGAATAATTGTAAATTATTTCTTTCTTTGAGACCTCGTTCCTCTGGTGATTCCGCTCAGCAAGTTAGAATTGTTATCTCCCTGTTACGTGGCGACCCTCAAGATTGGGCCTTCTCTCTGGCGCCGGGAGATCCTGCATTGCTGAATGTGGATGCGTTTTTTCTGGCACATGGATTGCTTTATGAGGAACCTAATCTTGAGAACCAGGCAGAAAGGGCCTTGCTGGCTCTCTCTCAGGGCCAGGATGAAGCTGAGGTGTATTGTCAAAAATTTCGGGAATGGTCGGTGCTTACTCAATGGAATGAGTGTGTCCTGGCTGCAAATTTCAGAGAAGGTCTTTCTGAAGCCATTAAGAATGTTATGGTGGGGTTCCCCATGCCTGCAAGTCTGAATGACTCAATGGCTTTGGCCATTCAGATTGATCGGCGTTTGCGGGAGCACAAGTCTGCGCACCATCTGGCGGTGTTTTCTGAACAGAGACCTGAGTCTATGCAATGTGACCGAATTCTGACCAGAATTGAGCGGCAAAATCATAGACGTTAAAATGGGTTTTGCTAATTTTTACCGTCGCTTCATTGCTAATTTTTCTGGCGTGGTTAAACCCTTGTTGGATTTGACCAAGAAGGGTTCTGATGTGACTAATTGGTCTCCTGCAGCCGTGGAAGCCTTTCGGGAGCTGAAGCGCCGGTTTTCTTCGGCTCCAGTTTTGTGTCAGCCTGATGTCTCTCTTCCTTTTCAGGTCGAGGTTGATGCTTCTGAGATTGGAGCAGGGGCTGTTTTGTCGCAGAGAAGCTCTGATTGCTCTGTGATGAAGCCTTGTGCTTTCTTTTCAAGAAAGTTTTCGCCTGCCGAGCGGAATTATGATGTTGGTAATCGGGAGTTGTTGGCTATGAAGTGGGCATTTGAGGAGTGGCGACATTGGCTCGAGGGAGCTAAGCATCGTGTGGTGGTCTTGACTGATCACAAAAATCTGATTTATCTCGAGTCTGCCAAGCGGCTGAATCCTAGACAGGCTCGTTGGTCGTTGTTTTTCTCCCGTTTCGATTTCGTGGTCTCGTACCTGCCTGGTTCGAAGAACGTGAAGGCTGATGCTCTTTCTAGGAGTTTTGTGCCTGACTCTCCAGGAGTTTCAGAGCCGGCTGGTATCCTCAGAGAGGGAGTGATATTGTCTGCCATTTCCCCAGATTTGCGACGAGTGCTGCAGACATTTCAGGCGGATAGACCTGACCGTTGCCCACCAGAGAGACTGTTTGTCCCGGATAGATGGACCAGCAGAGTTATTTCCGAGGTTCATTCTTCGGTGTTGGCAGGCCATCCTGGGATTTTTGGATCCAGGGATTTGGTGGCTAGGTCCTTCTGGTGGCCTTCCTTGTTGCGGGATGTGCGTTCCTTTGTGCAGTCCTGTGGGATTTGTGCTCGGGCTAAGCCTTGCTGTTCTCGTGCCAGCGGTTTGCTTTTGCCTTTGCCTGTCCCGAAGAGGCCTTGGACGCACATTTCCATGGATTTTATTTCGGATCTTCCAGTCTCTCAGAGAATGTCTGTCATCTGGGTGGTGTGTGATCGTTTTTCCAAAATGGTCCATTTGGTGCCCTTGCCTAAGTTGCCTTCCTCCTCCGATTTGGTTCCTCTATTTTTTCAGAATGTGGTTCGCTTGCACGGCATCCCTGAAAATATTGTGTCTGACAGAGGATCCCAGTTTGTGTCCAGATTTTGGCGGATCTTTTGTGCTAAGATGGGCATTTATTTGTCTTTTTCGTCGGCCTTCCATCCTCAGACGAATGGCCAAACCGAGTGAACTAATCAGACCTTGGAAACTTATTTAAGATGTTTTGTTTCTGCTGATCAGGATGATTGGGTGACTTTTTTGCCATTGGCCGAGTTTGCCCTTAATAATCGGGCTAGTTCTGCTACTTTAGTTTCGCCTTTTTTCTGCAATTCTGGTTTTCATCCTCGTTTTTCCTCGGGTCAGGTTGAGCCTTCTGACTGTCCTGGGGTGGATTCTGTGGTGGATAGGTTGCAGCAAATTTGGAACCATGTGGTGGACAATTTGAAGTTGTCACAGGAGAAGGCTCAGCGCTTTGCCAACCGCCGTCGCGGTGTGGGTCCCCGACTTCGTGTTGGGGATTTGGTATGGCTGTCTTCTCGGTATGTTCCTATGAAGGTTTCCTCTCCTAAATTTAAGCCTCGCTTCATCGGTCCTTATAAGATTTTGGAAATCCTTAACCCGGTGTCATTTCGTTTGGACCTCCCAGCGTCGTTTGCCATTCATAACGTGTTCCATAGATCTTTGTTGCGGAGGTATGTGGTGCCTGTGGTTCCTTCTGTTGAGCCCCTTGCCCCGGTGCTGGTTGAGGGCGAATTGGAGTATGTGGTGGAGAAGATCTTGGATTCTCGTATTTGGAGACGGAGGCTTCAGTATTTGGTTAAGTGGAAGGGCTATAGTCAGGAGGATAATTCCTGGGTTGTTGCCTCTGATGTTCATGCGGCCGATTTGGTTCATGCCTTCCATGTGGCTCATCCTGATCGCCCTGGGGGTTTTGATGAGGGTTCGGTGACCCCTCCTCAAGGGGGGGGTACTGTTGTGAACTCTGTTTTTGGGCTCCCTCTTGTGGTCACTAGTGGTACTTTGTGAGCGTTGTCTTTGGGCTCCCTCTGGTGGCTCTTTGTGTCATTTTGCAGGTCTGAGGTTGGATCAGCTGTCTCGTTATCTGTTAGCTGGTTCCTATTTAGTTCAGCTGGACTCTCAGTGGTTGCCTGCTGTCGTTGTATTCAGTGCTATTCTGATTGCTCCTGTCTACATCCGTTATCAGTCTCTCCAAGAGAAGCTAAGTTTTGTTTGCTTATTTTTGCTCATCTGTGTTCAAGATGTGTCCTAGTATATGATGTGTTTTGGTCCAGCTTGCTAATATGTGATTTCCCTGCTTGCTGGTGCTCTGGGGTGCTGAGTTGCTCCCCCCACATCGTTAGTTGGTGTGGGGGTTCTCGCATTCTCTGCGTGGATATTTTTGCATAGGGTTTTTTACTGACCGCACAGATCCCTTGCTATTTTCTGCTATCTAGCGTTAGCGGGCCTCATTTGCTTAACCTGTTTCATCTCTGCGTTTGTCTTTTCCTCTTAACTCACCGTTATTATTTGTGTGGGGCTTCTATATCTTTGGGGTATTTCTCTGAGGCAAGTGAGGTCTTACTTTCTCTTTAGGGGTAGTCAGTTTCTCAGGCCGTGAAGAGACGTCTAGGATTTCAGGAAACGTTCCACGGCTACCTTTAGTGTGTTTGGTTAGAATCAGGTTTGCGGTCAGTCCAGTTACCACTTCCCCAGAGCTTGTCCTATTATCTCTGACTTAGCTGGTTAGATTTGTGATCCTAAGCCACTGGGATCATAACACTCTGGTCCAAGTCTTGGATGGTCTGATATATGGCAGGTGGGGCTGTCTCACTTTGTCTGTGTGTTTTTCATGGTGAGGAGGCTTCAAATGCGTTGCTCAGACCCTGATGAAAAGATTCACATTAAAATGGCTGAGCTTATGTGTTATATGGACTTGTTATATTCTGTTTTGTTGTGTTATACCTTTTGTTTACCTAGAAGAGACCACTTTTTTTTGTTAACCATGACAGTTCAGGAACTTTTAATATACTGCTTGTTTTGAATCAACTAACTAGTCCCATGTATGAACCAGCATCTACCACAGAGCTGATCCTTGACATCTGTCAACATGGCTAATCCATTAACAGACAGACGAGTGGTTAAGAGTTTGCTAGTTTTGTACTTTTAATACACTTTAAAGAGCAAAATTTAAAGAGGTTTTCCATGCATAAAATTTTGAGGACCTATTTAAAGATAGTTTTACCATCTGGCACCCCCATCAAACAGCTTTGCTTACTTCCTGAATAGCACAATGTTACTCTCGGTGGGGCCTTCCCTATGGCAGCTGCTCTCTGCTGTTCCCCCTTGCTGGGTTTTGCAAGTGGCCCAACGTTCTCCCATGTTATTATCTGCATAGGCCTTTTTATGAGCCACCAGAGCGCACAATTGTGTCTTGGAATCAAGACTCTTAGTTTGACTGTGTCCAACTACCTGCTCCATACCAGGTTTCTGGTGTCTGGTCTGTCTATGGCTTCCAGTGCCTCAGTGCTTCTAGTACCTGCTCCATACCTGAAACCTCCATGTCCAGTCTGCCTGTGAACTCCACTGTTTCTACTCCATGCTTCCAACATGTCTTAAATATCTGTTGCATCAACAGCACCATTTCAAAATTGAGCCCTGCAACACACAACTTCATTTAATGGCTCACTGCTACTGTCAAGTACTCAACATTGAACAAGAGTTGATCTGTGGTAGCCACCACAATACATTGAATGAAATTGTCCAGATCAATTCCATTCATTTTTTTGCATTCATCCGTCTATAACAGTGAATTGGTGGGGGTGCTGATTGTTGGACACCCACAAATCTGACATTGATCACCTGTCCTTTGTTTAGATCAACAATATTTTATAAATCTTTTGTTGAACATTTTCATAATCATGGTAATATTTATGTTACTTTGCATATGAGCAGTGCCAGAAAGTAAGTACTTCAAAAAGCATATTGCTTCTGACAACTTATTTGTGCATTGTTTATTAAATGAATTCTTGTACAACTTGGATAAAGCAATTTCCCAGTCCACAAAATGAGCATTGCTACTTACCACTATAGATTTACAATAGTAATAATAGTTTTGTTAAAAATAAATGAATAAATCTCTTTCAGCCAATGTAGTGGATACAACAGGTGTTGTTTCAGCAGTACACGGGGAGGCAAAAAGCTTGGTGGTTACATACTCTTACATGATGCAACACGCTTGTTAGTTTCAACAGTTTGACTTGTACAGAGGTACTTAATTGATGTCAGCAATGTTCTGCTGTAACTAGAGATGAGCAGATCATTTTAAATCAAAATTTGCCAGTTTCAATTAATTTTACCCAAAAAATGAGCTGTGTGTTCTGATCTCTATCACTACACTGTGGAATCCTCAAATAGCATTTCTTGACCGGCCATCATGTTTTATAGTCCCTGAGGTAGCTCCTATGATTGGCTGCACTAGACTGTGTAATGTGATAGCTGCAGGGCATTATGGGGATGCCACTCTAGCCGTGCTTGTTATCTTTAGCCCTCTTTCTGAGTCATCAACAGTGTGAGAATTGGCTCAACATTTTTTTTGCCAAAATTTGCAAATGAAAGTGCAGATTGTTCAAATCTTTAGGAACCTGTAATATTAAGGAAAATCAACCTGAAGTCAATTATGAGTGGATACTTTTATAAAAGGGTTGCAGACCTATTTTTCAACCATATCACAAGCAATTGCTCCTCCACTTTTCCAGATGAATGATGGTTACATAGTTTTAAACACAATTAATATCTGCAATGCCGGACCGTGAAATTTTACTGATTCCTTTGTAAGAGGTTTGCGAGACCTATATTTCAACCCTCTCATAAGCCATTTTTCCTTTGTAGATGCTTTTCCTGACCACTCCTTCGTTAAAAAAAGTGGGCAGGCAAAATTTGATGTGTAATGTTATTAGCTTTTCTGCCTACTTCATTAATTTACAGTGTGCTGACCTTCCAACTACACGTCCAATTCCACTAGCCATATAGAGAGATGAGTAATCAAAGTCATAGTCCATTGCTGGCATGATCCAATATCAGTAAAAATGGTTAAAATTTAACATAACTTTGCTCTACTTTTAGCTCTGCAAAAAGCAGTGTAATACAATGTTTCTCCTAAAATAAGGCAGGATTTTGTTTTATCTTTTGCTCCAAAAAATGGATTAGGGCTTATTTTGAAAGGCCACCTTATTTTTGGGGAAAGATGGTATAATGTCATCAAAATGTTAAGGGTTTTTGTGACAAGATTATGCAATCTTTAAGCTAAACATTATATTAAGTACTAGCTGAAAAGCCTGGCATTGCCTGGGCATAGTAAATATCTGTGGTCAGTTATAGCACCTCACTTCTCTTATTTTCCCATCACGCCTCTCATTTTCCCCTCACATCTTTCATTTTCCCCCTCACATCTCTCATTTTCTCCCTCACACCTCTCATTTTCCCCCTCACTCCTCTTATTTTCCCCCTCACTCCTCTCATTCCGCCCTCACTCCTCTCATTCCCCCCTAACACTTGTAATTTCAACCTCACATCTGTCATTTTCCGATCACTCCACTATTTTCCCTCACTCCTCTCATTTTGCACTCACACCTTTTCATTTTCACCTCACACCTCTCATTTTCACCTCACACCTCTCATTTTCCCCTCAGTATGTACATGTTTGTCATCTCCCTTATATATAGTATACACCTGCATGTCATCTCCTGTATATAGTATATAACTGTATGTCATCTCCCCTGTATATAGTATATACCTGTATGTCATCTCCCCTGTAAATAGTATATACCTGCTGTATGTCATCTCCTCCTGTATATTGTATATACCTATGTGTCATCTCCTCCTGTATATAGTATATACCTGTGTGTCATCTCTTCTGTATATAGTATATACCTGTATGTCATCTCCTCCTATATATAGTATATACCTGTATGTCATCTCCTGTATATAGTATATACCTGTATGTCATCTCCCCTGTTTATAGTATATAACAGCTGTATGTCATCTCCTCCTCTATATACCTATGTGTTATCTCCTCTTTTATATAGTATATACCTATATGTAATCTCCCCCTGTATATAGTATATACGTGTGTCATCTCCTCCTGTATACAGTATATACCTGTATGTCATCTCCTTCTGTACATAATATATACCTGTAAGGCTAGTTTCACACTAGCGTTTGCATGAGCTGCGGAAGGCTGCGGACTTCCTCCATGTAGCCCCGGCCTCGGACGCACCTCCGCCTCTAGCTCCGCCTACTTCTGCATGCCGCCGGCTTGCGGCCTGTGTACCTATCTTTAACATTAGGTACGCAGGTTGTGCCGCAGTATGCGAATGCATCCATGCTTCCGCATCCGTCGTTTTGACGATGCGGCGAACAGCGTAAACGCAGCTTGTAGCAGTTTCATTTTTTTGCCGCATCGTCAAAACGATGCATGTGGAAGCATCCGCATACTGCGGCACGACCTGCGTATCTAATGTTAAAGATAGGTACACAGGCCGCAAGCCGGCCGCATGCAGAAGTAGGTGGAGCTAGAGTTGGAGGTGCGGCTGAGGGTGGGGCTTCACGGAGGAAGTCCGCAGCCCTCCGCAGCTCATGCAAACGCTAGTGTGAAACTAGCCTAAGTCATCTCCTCCTGTATATAGTATATACCTGTGTGTCATCTGCTCCTGTATATAGTATATACCCGATGTATGTCATCTCCTCCTTTATAATGTATTTTCCATGTAAGTCATCTCCTCCTCTATATATTATATACCTGTGTGTCATCTGCTCCTATATATAGTGTATACCTGTGTGTCATCTCCCCTGTATATAGTATATACGTGTGTCATCTCCCGTTTATAATATGTACCTGTATGTCATCTCCTCCTGTATATAGTATATACCTGTAAGTCATCTCCTCCTGTATATAGTATATACCTGTAAGTCATCTCCTCCTGTATATAGTATATACCTGTTTGTCATCTGCTCCTATATATAGTGTATACCTGTGTGTCATCTCCCCTGTATATAGTATGTACCTGTATGTCATCTCCTCCTGTATTAGACCTCATTCACACGTTATTTGGTCAGTATTTTTACCTCAGTATTTGTAAGCTAAATTAGCAGCCTGATAAATCCCCAGCCAACAGGAAGCCCACCCCCTGGCAGTAAATATTAGCTCACACATACACATAATAGACAGGTCATGTGACTGACAGCTGCCATATTTCCTATATGGTACAGTTGTTGCTCTTGTAGTTTGTCTGCTTATTAATCGGATTTTTATTTTTGAAGGATAATACCAGACTTGTGTGTGTTTTAGGGCGAGTTTCATGTGTCAAGTTGTGTGTGTTGAGTTGCGTGTGGCGACATGCATGTAGCGACTTTTGTGAGATGAGTTTTGTGTGGCGACATGCGTGTAGCAACCTTTTGTGTGTCGAGTTGCATGTGACAGGTTAGTGTAGCAAGTTGTGTGCAGCAAGTTTTGCGCATGGTGAGTTTTGCGCATGGCGAGTTTTATGTGTGGTGCCTTTTGAGTATATGCAAGTTTTGTGTGAGGCAACTTTTGCATGTGTTGCAACTTTTGTGAATGTGGCAATTTTTCTGCTTGTGCAAGTTTTGCGCGTGGCGAGTTTTCCATGAGGTGAGTTTTGCACATGCGGCGAGTTTTGCGTGAGCCTAGTTTTGCATGTGGCAAGATTTGCATGTGGCAAATTTTGCGCGTGGCGAGTTTTGAGTGGCGACTTTTGTGTTTCGACTTTTATGTGGCGAGGTTGGTGTAAGTGTGGTGAAATGTGTGCTGAGGGTGGTATATGTGTTCAAGCATGTAGTAGTATGTGGTGCATTTTGTGTGTGTGTTCATATCCCCGTGTGTGGTGAGTATCCCATGTCGGGGCCCCACCTTAGCAACTGTATGGTATATACTCTTTGGCGCCATCGCTCTAATTCTTTAAGTCCCCCTTGTTCACATCTGGCAGCTGTCAATTTGCCTCCAACACTTTTTCCCCATTATGTAGATAGGGGCAAAATTGTTTGGTGAATTGGAAAGCGCGGGGTTAAAATTTCACCTCACAACATAGCCTATGACGCTCTCGGGGTCCAGACAGGTGACTGCGCAAAATTTTGTGGCTGTAGCTGCGACGGTGCAGATGCCAATCCCGGACATACACACATACACACACACATTCAGCTTTATATATTAGATGTGACTTAGTAGTCTTATAATGTTACTTACAGGTTTTTATAAGATACTGTATGCAACTTTTAAATTATTCTAAGTTTTAACGATTAAATGATTTTGTTACTAATCAATAAATATTTCCGGTGCTCTTTTCTGAACATGCATCCAGTGAAATATTGAAAAAACCTTTTGTCATTTGGAGAGTCCAATAACATTGCAATTAGTGTCATAAACTAATTAAACCCACATGGCATTTCATCTGCTAGTTGCATTCATTATACATCAACGTTCATGGATAAATTAAGGAGAAATTAAATCCACTATTTGACATTAATATATTGTAGCTGTGAGACTGTGTCAGGACAGAAAACTATAGAAACCCATAGTGCATGCATACACCTTGACAGCTACTTTCTGATCATAGTGAGGTCAAAATGTGGAACAATTTGATTCAATTGTATCAGGTCAATATAGGATACTTTAATACAGATATTGGAAAGGATTCATCTTCCTGTGATGAATGGAGTGACAGTTTCTCTTTGTACAGGGCTGAATTGACTAAACTTTAGTAACCCTACACTACTGCCTGACTCAAATAATTGAAGGGTGAAGAATCCTACATTAACCTAATATGTGACTACACTGGACTTGGGAACAGCTTTAGCATGCGTAGGTATTTACACAAAATATGTAGAAAAGCCTGGTCATACTCATCCCCCGAAAAAGATAAAGCTGGTTTTGATGTGCATAAAAGATTAAAATACTCAGGAGCTGTCTCGACTCTCATGCTCCTAACTTCTTAAAGCATTTCCACATCAACAGCATTCATTCGGCCAGCACTTTAAGTGCATGAATTTCTCTTCTTCCCTTCTCTCTAGGTATTGCTCCAGCCATTGTCCAATAACTTTTCTTCTCTGAAAAGAGCGTCCATCTCTGTTTTATTCATGCATGCAGTTTGAAAGACAGGAGAGCAAGAATGTGACAACAAAGCATTTATTCTTAAGTATGCCAGATGTCATTTTAAGTAGGTGAAGAGACATAAGCTATTGTTCATATTAGCCTGAACATTGACTCTTGTTGTAGGTTGAATTGATGTTTGCTGATTTTTTGAATGGCTGCTGGTTACCTATTATATCAGCTCTCTGCAACGTATTGTTCTAATATCCTTGGTGAACAAAGGCAGACGTTAATTGAACAATCAATGTTTGTTAATTTTGTTAATGCCCGCTGACTACCTATTGTATAAATCCATGCAGCTTGTTGATCTGCAAACACTGAAGGACAAAATATACATATTTATTGAACAGTGGGACAATGGGAGATGACCTCCTTTCACATAATCCCAAATGTGTGGATAATGGCGTGAATAGGAGTTGTGGACTATAAAAGGGGTATCTGCCTCTGTGTTCAGAAACTCTAAATACAGATTTGAGACTCTACAGAACAGAAGCCAGGGAAAAATGGTTCCAACAGGAGGAATACAAATTTGATCCACTGCCAATCAATGGAAATGTTTGGAGACCCCAGGTAACAGTAAGGTCACCTGGCCACATACCTCAATCGACTTTGTCAGCTTGCTAAGTTTGCCGCTGCCTCCTCTCTTTGAGTACCTAGCAAAAGCAATGTGCCCCTGGTTTGGGTAGTTGGCCCTGGATGACCTGGTATCACAGATATTCTAATTCCTGGCCAGCGAGTGAGACTTTGTCAATTGCACCAACTTATGTACTCGTTGGGACTCTACTATATATTATTGACTGTTGTGGATCCAATAAATTATTACCCTAGTGTGTTACCCTCACCCTATGTTGTCTGAGTAGTATTATGCTCAAGGGAAAGGAGTATGAGCATTCAGTGGGATGTACCTTGGTCCATACAGCCTTTTTAAAAACAGATATTTCAGTGTATGAGAGCATCCACTGACCCTTGTGTCTCCATGTAAGATACTAGCAGGAACGTGGGATGCAGTGACAGATGGGAGGCAGAGCAAGGGTTAACAGGTTTATTTACACGGGAATACTCCACACAGGGAGGAAAAGAGTTAAACAGTATGAATGGCAAAGTGAAGTACAACGGTACAAATACTGACACTTTGGTAGCAAGCATATCAGGAAGTCTTAAAACTCCAGCTCTGGCTACAAACTCAATAAAGCCAGCAACAGCGGGCATGGTGTCTTTATTAATGGGGTTCAGCAAACAACAATTCTCCATCTTCTGGTGACAGTGGTTGGTCTCTGGTACCTTCCACTGCCCCTAGTCCATATACTGTAGATGCCTCCAAGGTTATGGGCTATTGTACTGCCTAAGACCGATGTGTCTCCTGTACTACTCTCCTGACAGTCTTGGTCAAACAGGCCCAAAGTGGCAGATGGTAATATGGGTCACAGTCTTGTACGAGCCCAGTGTGGCTCAGTAGGTGTTTAATGGCCCAGTGAGGGTGCGCAGGTCTGTACTATCCCCAGTCACTCTTATGGGGCACATGTGTAGTACTCACGGACATGGAGACCAGACTCACACCACAGGTCTATCTCTCCCTGGTCCCCGCTGTTGGCGGCGGGTGACGACAGGCACTGGGTTGAACACTGTTGGTGCTCTCATGGCAGGGCACTTCTCTCTCTGGCTGCTGCACAGCTGGGTCAGCTCCGCTCAGTCTGCACTCCTCTGCTGGGTGTAAACGGCTCATCTCTGCACGGCTCTGCTCTGTATGGCTCTGCTTTGCATGCGACGGGTGCTCCTTCTATATGGCCCATCGCCAAACCGGTACACTCAGATGGGGGAAGCAGAGCGCACTGCTCACTGCTCTGCGCGCCACTCTGCACACCGCTCTCTGAGCTGCTCCCCACACTCCTTTATGCCGGTGCCAGACTCCCCCATTTTGTGTGCTGCACGTCTTTTTCTGTCTCTCTCTGCCCTTCTCCATCCCCAGGAAGGTCCTCCTTGCCCAGGCTTCCCCCAGACAACAGGGAAAGGTCCGCCCCACTCAGGCTCCCGCCCGGGAACACAGGATGCAGCCTTTTTAGTTCTGGACCCAGCATGCAGGTACCAGTGGTCCGGTCTACCTCCTTACATCCACAATGAACTTGAAGTTGAAGACATTTTCCCAACACAGTAATTGATCACAATATCTGCTGCTAGAGACAGATTACACTTGACAACAGGCAGTAGACAATGAGTCAAGGAGAATGGAGATACTTAGTGGTCAGTTCTTTGGAGCAATTTTTGACGGAAGACAACATAGCTGGTTAATAAAGTGATTTCACAATATTTATCACACAAGCTATAAAATCTAATAAAATTTTCTGAATGTGTAGTGATTAGGGCGAACCCGATCAGTAAAGTTCGGTTTCTGTACCAAACACCTAGTGTTCAGTCAGGGACCCCGAACATGGACTTCTTCATGAAGTCCGTGTTACTGTTTGGGTTCCACACCTCGAGCATTGGGTGTTTCTACGCTGTCATCTGCATGACAGGCTGAGAAACACTGGCGGCTCTGACCTTTTTGCCAGTCAGAGATCTGCAGTTCCCACACTGTCAGATGAGCCAGCAGCTGTGAAAGGCGGTAAAACATTTACTCCCATGAGCCTATGCCTGCTGTCACTGATAACAGCAAGAGCAGGCGCCGCTAATGGGAGTAATCATCAGGCGACGCCTGTGCTATAAATAAATAAATAAAAAATTTGACATAGGGTCACTTCTACTTTTGATAACCAGCATCGCAAAAATGATAGCTTCAGGCTGCAACCTCTGCTGTCAGCTGTATCATGGTTGATTATCAAGAATACAAGGGTCCCCAAGCCGTTTTTACAAATTATTTAAATAAATAATTTAAAATACGGCTTGGAGTCCCCCTTATTTTTGACAACCAGCGAAGCTAAAGCAAACAACTTGGAGCTGGTATTCTCAGGCTGGTAAGGGACATGGAAATTACCCCACCCCAAGCCTAAAAGTAGCCTAAAAGTAGCAGCTTGCAGCCACCCCAGAAAAGGCGCATTTATTAAGCTTTGAATTTTATCTTTATATACTGTATGTATATATATATATATATATATATATATATATATACATACACAGACATACACATAAACATGCATATACTTATATGTGTATGTTTACATTACATTTAAATATGTACTATATATATAAGTATATATGGGTATGTGTATATATATATATATATATATGTGTATATATATATACACACAGTATATTAAGATAAAATTCAATAGACATTGCTTTTAACGGCTTAAAGACACTCTGTCCCTAACACCCAGCACCCATGTCCATGATATATGATCTAACACGGTATTTTAACAGATCAAGGTAATGTGGTTCCAGTTTCATAAACTATATAGCTTTTAACATTTGGATGAAATTTTTACATATGTAGAAACAAATAATAACATAATTTATATGGTATAATATATTATCGAAATATGTAATAACATGAAACTAATATGCTTTTGTGATATGAAATATGGTTCCTTTTTGTTTCACCTTGCACAATCCCTGGAAACATTATTATTCTCAGAATTCTATTTTTTCATGTAACCAGTTTTCTCACTTTATTTCTTTTTACTCTTTCCCCCTTATGTGATGCTGATTTTCTCATTTATCTACCACTGAGGTATGGATCAATACTGTTCAGTTGCAAACCTGTGTTTATAAAAGGTTTACAAAGCCACATGTCCTATTTTAATGCCTACTTCTGCTTCTTGAATAAAAAAGTAGCTTCTTTGGTGCGGGCAGTCAATGTGGATTTTGTATTGATTCTCTGGGGTGTAAGGTGCATGTACAGAGCTAACGTGTGGTCCTAAAAATAGGACAGCTCATTAAAATTGATCATTGCATTGAAAGATCCTTCCATGGTTTTCCTTAAATGTATATTTATCTAACATTTGAACTTCTTGAAGGGTTGTGAAAGCTTCATCTTAGTCCGTCTTGTTTTTATCATGCCTTTCAAAAACATATTGTTGTCTAGTTGAAGAATATTTATTAATGTTTTAACCAATTATGTTAGGACATTCAAAAAGCAAGTTTCCATTATCCTTTGAAGAAAAATTTGTAAAGAATTAATATAACCAAGAAGGGGCTTAGCTCAAGGATACAAAAAATTTGAAAATGAGAATCTAGGTGTCATGCCCTATAGCTGGCGGTCCTGCTCTAGACATAAGTTTTGCACGGAATTTCAAGTAGGTGACTTTTACCCTTTTCTTTTAGGATTGCCTGAACCAAAAATTGAAGAAGTTTTCCACGGTCTTAAAATTGAACAAGGTTTCTATACATCCAAAGATTTCTTACCTCTTGTGGCTAAAGCAAGCAAACATGGTGAGTACAGTTTAGAAAATAGTTATTTCACACACAATTTGCACATGATTTCAGCATTCTTACAAATGTAAATATGATTTCAATAAATTAATCCCCGACCCAAAAAAAGTAAAAAGAGGAGTTTAAAAAAAATCTATAACATCCTCTCATTTTAGTTTTAACATCTTTGTTACTCCATTTTCCCGAGCATTTATGTGGTCCCTGAAGCCTCAGCATTTGGAGTGCCAGTGAATGGGGTTGGCTTAGCTGTTGAGATGAGCAGTCCTCAGTGTAGAGATTGGTGGCTTGCAAGTGTTTTTTTTTTTTAATCCTTGAATTTCAAAGTTTTTAAATTCGAATAGAATAGTAAATTTCAGGAGATTCAACTCAAACTCAATCCTCCGTGGATCAATCCACTGATGTTTACTATTTAGTAAATATTTTGTTCTTGCACAGACCAGCATATTTTCGGTCTGAGTACGATTAGACAAAGCACAGACCAATTTTATTTTATGGGGCTGTGCAAAAGTAAGATTTTTTCTTTTGACTGAGTAAGTCCGATGAATAAAATCTCTGCATGTCCGAGTTTGATCTGATACTCGGATCTCACTCGGCCATGAAACCATCGGACTGCGCTCGGATGACATCACAACGCAGCCCGATTTCCATGGACTGACATGGATTTTTTTTCTCCATCTTTTCATCTGAGAGAATCGGATCCTACTATGATCACACTCTGATCAAACTCTGCTCATAGTTTGATAAGAGTGTGATTTGCATAATTGACCCCATGGTCATATGACCCTTGTCTTATAGTGAGACATCCAATAAATTGTAGAAGAAGAAACAATAAACGCGGCAGCATTCACCGATCCTTTTAGTTCAAGTGTCCTTTATTGAAACACGCAACAAGGCATCTTCACGGCTCGGGGGAGTAGAAGGAGTGAGGAGTGTGACGGGCGAGACGACGACCGTTTCGCGCTACACCGAGCGCTTCTACGGGACCCGTAGAAGCGCTCGGTGTAGCGCGAAACGGTCGTCGTCTCACCCGTCACACTCCTCACTCCTTCTACTCCCCCGAGCCGTGAAGATGCCTTGTTGCGTGTTTCAATAAAGGACACTTGAACTAAAAGGATCGGTGAGTGCTGCCGCGTTTATTGTTTCTTCTTCTACATGATTGATACTTTACTCCATGCGTGCACCTCTGCCCTTGCTGCGGACTTCCTAATACTTCAGTGCTGAGCTCCTTGAATATCTCCGGACATTTGGCTGTGCTGCTACTGTTTTTCTTTGGTTACTGAACATCCAATAAATTGGATCACTTAGCTCAGGACTGACATACCAATTGTTAATAGTCCAAATGAAAAAAGAAAGAAATTGGTGGCACTCACTGTCCTGTAAAATCCATTATTTATTGAAATATATAAAAAATCTTCGGCAGGGGAGTAATGTGAGGGATACAAGGACAATGGCTGTTTCACTCAATTATGCTTCTTTAAGGACCCGTAGAAGCGCAATTGTGCAAAATGATCGTCGTCCTTGTATCCCTCACATTACTCCCCTGCCAAAGATATTTTATATGTTTAAGTAATTAATGAATTTTACAGGATGGTGAGTGCCACCCCTTTTTCTTTTTTTAATTTGGACTATTGGCGATGTTCCTTCCCTGGGTGAACACCCAAACGTCCAGGCATATATGCCTACAGCGTTATTAACCCCGGAGTTGGGTGTACTGTTTTGAGTGGTGCAGCAGTGCAGATTTTTTCTATGTGTGGACTTGTATATACCAATTGTTAAGTTTGCCTTCCATTTTATATTGGTTATTATAGGTGTGTGATTCTATACAATTCCCTTACCATAACTAAATCTCTACATTTATGTATATAAGCCTGACATCTTCCGATCCATCATTTCGGATCCCAAATTTGAAAAGCACTGCCACCCATTATTAATAGCCACTGGCAATGTCTGAAATAATAAATGATTCACAATTCCATTGTGCCTAACTACTTATAACGCATGCTAGATAGCTGGCTAGGTAACAGCGACACATAGCTAGATGGAATAGAATGAGCAAACACAAACATTCTCATAGCAATCATTCCAATAGTTGCTGCAAGCAGTGGATGTGGTAAGCACAGTTGACATTTGATAGATCCTGTTAAGCTGCAATAAAAAGGCAGAGCCAAGATTTGATAGTTAACGTTCACATTAGCACAGCAGGTTTTGCAGAGTTGTTGATTATAATGGAAGCCGAAAGTGTGCCCTCTGGGCTGTTGAAAAAGGGACCAGCGATTTTATAAAAATTCAGGAACGGCAAGTGTAGACGTCTCTGCCAAACACTCTTCCAAAAGTTCTCAACTCAATTTATTAATTTTTTTTTATTATACATTTCGTTGCATCAAATTATCACCTTTAGATGTTTTATAACAAATGAGTTTGTGACTGTTTTTAGATGGAAATAAATCCATAGTATGTTGTTGTAGCATTTCATTATTTAACATATGTGTTTCATTATATAGCGAATGTGATTCAGCGATGCACACTCCAAAGATAAATTATGGTCCTTGCGGCAGCTAATAATAACCAGCCAGTAAGAGTTATGCTATATCTTAGAAAGATTAAGCACTGCATCACTTATGATTGCTACATTGCTAGAAGGCTTCATTATGTTTTTCTTTCTGTGAAAAAATATATAAAAAATTCTACTGAATGATAGTATTTCTTACCTAGAATTTCAACTACAGATTTTTTTTTATGATCCTGCACGGAAAGTAATGAATACAGGAATACAGTTAATGTGCATTATTAATTAATATATTGCACATTTGGCATGGGAGCAATTGAATGCATAAAACTCTTCCACAACCATAGACAGAAGTGCAGGATGTGTGCTTACATCGAATGGAATAAAGAGAGATAAACTTTGGTTGCATACTGAGAAATTTGTTTGTACATAATGTAAGCACTTAGTCTTTACTAGGATTAGAAACACAACAAACAGCAAAACTTCTTAGTATTTTTGATTTAAAGGAGTTAAAGGGGTGGTCACTCACACAAAATGCATTTTCTAAATATCTATCCTATAATCTAACCACTTTTGTAATTAGCTTTATTACAAAATTTTCAACACTTTTTCCTATTTAGTTAATCCAAAAATGTGTTGTTGTTTTTTACTGTACTCCCTGTTATATTTCATTTGAGAGACGCTTCAAACATGGCTTTAAAGGAGCCTGGGGCTGCACCGACTCCCAGTAGCACTCATTACCTGTCCTGTAACTGGACGTCATCAAGGGGCAGTGCTGCAGTTACTCACTAGTTTCTTGCATTGCTACCCCTCTGAAGATGTCCTGGATTCTGGGTGATGGACGTTGTGGGAGATGTGAGTGCAGCACCAGGACACTGATTCTGTGAAAGAAGACATCATCAGGTGGCAGAGGTAGAAGAAGTGAGTGACATCAGCATTGACCCACAGCTTCTAGCACTGCCCTCAAATGAGTCATCAGCAGGGGGCAGTGATAGAAGCAGTGAGTGACACCAGTGACACTCCCTGAAAAGAATTTGTGTGAAGGCAGGGATAAAAGCTGTGGGGAAGCACTGGTGTCACTATCTGATTCTATCTCCACCTCCTGTCGATGTCTCCTTTCAGTTAGAAATGGCAGTGATGGAAGCAGAGCACCAGCGCTGCACTCACATATCCCAAAGCATCCATCTCCCAGGAAGACTTCAGAGGGGGCAGCGATGCAAGGAACTAGTAAGTAACTGCAGTGCTACCCGCCTGTAATGTCCTGTTCCTGGAAGGGCAATGGATGCTGCAGGGAGTGAGTGCAGCCCCAGCCTCCTGTGATGTATCATTTGAGACTTCTCACAAAAATTAAATGTCACAGGAAGTGAAGAAAATATAAGATATTTAGGGATTAGCTAAATAGGGAAAATGTAGGGTATTGTGTAATAAAGCAAATTGAAAAGGTGGTTAAAGTGTAAGGATATATAGAAAATATATTTTAGGTGCCAGACCAACCTTTAACTCAGATGACCATATGAGCATCATAGCAGATAATTACCCACTCTCTGTATTTGTCTGTTGGGTAGAAAAAAGTTCCTATTCTCGAAGACCCAGCACAATTGTGCATTACATAGATTCCCTGACTTTATTTCAGTGATAAAAAGGGGATATGTTAAAAAAGATTGTATATAGACAAAATCTTTTCAAAGTCCCCATACACATTAAAGGTGTTGTGTGGAGATATAATTATTAAATCTCCATCTTCTATGGGTCAGCAGTGACCCGTAGAAGCGCCAGATCGGTGCGAAACGGCCGTCGTCCAGACCTGCACACTCTGACTTTTGCACACCCCCGAGCCGTGAAGATTTTATCATGATTGAATAAAGTTTAAACCTGTTTTAGAAGATCGGTGAGTGCTGCTAACTGTTTTCTTCGATTTATGGATTGCATCTTCATGTTTTTTCGGCAAGCACCCGTGATCGAGTGAGAAGCTTCAGCTGCAATTTGGCGTGTCCGGCTTTCTAACCCAGACTTTGATGGTGCTGTCAACTGTTTTTCTTTTGATTGACGGAGATATAATTATGCTGACCGATCATCAATATCAGATCAGTGAGGATCTAACATGCAGAACACCCACCGATCAGCTGTTTTTTGCTTCGGTGGCAGACAAAGATAAAAGTGGAAGGAGCTGCATCATTCAATGTACAGTGGCCATTAAGAAGTACTGCAGATCAGCTACTATTGAAATGAAGCTGTGATTTGCTTCAATGGTGGCCAGGTGTAAACATTTTACTCACTGGTGGACACAGACAGAAAAGGCCCCTGTTCAAGAACAATATATGGGTCCTTTGCAGTCCCATAGCTCATCATACTGGACAATTCCACTTGCTTTGAAGGTAGAAGTAGACCCCATAATATTTTGGACCCCTTAACTTCTTTGGCCCCTGCGTGGCTGCACAGGCTGCTCCAATGACATGTGACCAAAATTAGAAAAAGTGAAATACGTAACTCACCATCCTATAAACGTGGTCCTTTATTACTTCTCTTGGAAGACATAAAAATGGATGCAGAGGGACGTGTTTTCCTTTTTCTACTTTTGATCAAGCATCTAAGTACTTTTTGGAGCTGAGCAACATGAGATCCTTATGGCTCCCGATGCATTGCAAAGACTTTATAAAGGTACCTAATTTTTGCATAGTGCTGAATCACTTTTATTGTATGATATGTCTGCCCCTGATTTTAATCTGTCAGGTAGTACACATCAGCTTTTATTCTTTTGAGTACGAGTTGAATTGCAGTACTTTGCAATGTCTGCTGCACTTTAAAAGGAGCAGTGCAAACTCATTCAGAATTTGATTTTGAAGTCAAACTAATTTTGGAAAGCGTAGCATCTTCAATAACGCGTTCATTATCATCCTATTTGTGCTTCATTTCATCGCTGACAGCACCGAGATGCATCCCAGGATTTTTTCTAGCCATATCCACAGATTTTTACATGGTTGTTGTAAAGTGCTGTGCAATATAGTGTCACTATCAGTACATAAATAATGATTACTAATATTATTATAGATAGTTTGTAGAGATGAAAGAGTAAATGCAAGTAGAATTGAAGTCTAGTAATGTCAGAAAAAGACCTATTAAAACGTAAAAGACAAAGTACACCCTGACAAACCCTAGGCAGCCCTATTATCTGAGTTTACCTTCCAGCGTAGGCTGACGTCCTATGTGACGAGACAATTGATGCCCCTGCTCCTCAATGGCTGTCCCTGAGAGACCCTATTACACCCTGTTCTCTAATAAAGGAACAATTACAGTAATTAAACTCACCCATGGCATATGATAAACAATCAATTCCCAATGACTATAATTGATAACAGCACATATTATGTATCATATATATCACTGAGAGAGGCAACAATTCTATATACAGACACTTATCGCACAACATTCATTACTTGATCAAAGAAAGATAATCCTAATATTACTATACCACTCAGTGTCAGAGATAGATGCCAACAGACGAGGTGGCTCATCTTACTTTATATTTCTATCTCATAACAAAGCTACAGGTATGCTCACAAAGTGGTCATGTTCTCCAAGCACCTGCATGTGCCCACCTGTATAGCAGCCATACCTGCCTGGACCCTGCCTGTGCCCACCTGTATACCAGCCATAAATACATGCACTTTTCTGTGCCCACCTGTATACCAGCCATACCTGCCTGCTCCAGCCAGTGCTTTCCTTTTTATCAGCCATGTCTGCCAGCAACTGACACTCCTTGGTACCTGCCATGCCTGCCTGTACAGCTGAACTCCCCTTCTTGGCCGCTGCAGCGGCTTGTCCCTTGGGGGTCAGCTGCCGTGCATCCGAGGTCAGTCCTGTTGTGCACCTCTAGGCTCTCCTCGGATTGTGGCACAGTGGTTCCAGGGCTCCTGTTACAGTTTGTTCAGGCCACAGAATCCACTGGCTCTCAAGTTTCCTCTATTTCCAACTTGTACCAGGAAGTCTCCTGCCAGAACGATCAGCAAGACAAAATCTTCTCTTATCTGTGCACTGTGGCCACCTGATAACACACACATCGGTGGCCACATCCACCCCTGCTCAAGCTGCAACAACCTCAGTTGTGATGCCCCTGAATACCAGCTATGTTCTCTGTTCTGGACACTGTCAGCTACAGTGATCCCTCTTAATATCAGGGTTCATCAATTAATGCACTCTGCACTTTGAACTTTTGGCACACCAGTTTGCTTCTGATTGAGCCAAAGTGGCATTCATCATGTCTCACCTTACTGGCAAAGCTCTAGCGTGGCTCAATTCAATATGTGAGAGAGAGGATCCTCTTGTCGCGAACCTCCAAACCATTTTAGAAGCCTTCCACAAGTTCTTTGATGAACCTGGTCACTTTTCATCAGCAGCATCATCTCTCCTTAGATTGCACCAGGGAAACCCTGCAGTGGGCCAGTACTCTGTCCGATTCCACACCTTGTTCAACGAGATCACCTGGAATAATTATGTGTTGGTGACCACCTTCTGGTAGGGTCTTTCTAGGAGAATCAAGGACCAGCTGGCCAGTTGTGATATTCCTACCTTGTTGGACGACCTGGTTTCCCTGGCTAACTGGATCAACATCAAATTTCAGGAGCGCTCCAAGGAGGTGACTTGTGTGAGAGGGTCTATGTGCTTTGCCTGTAACGTCCGAAAGCCGATTATGCCGTGGGCCTCAGCTTTGACGCCTTCCCTTGAATCTATGCAAAACAACAGGGTAAAGATGGCCGAGCATCTTCAGAAGGCCTGTCATTCTGAGAGAAGGTGTTTCTATTGTGGTAGTCCTGATCATCTAATCTGCTCCTGTCCTGAAAAAACGGGAAACTCCAGTGCCTAGGGTCTATTCGAGAGGCTACCCTGGGTGAAGTCTACTCATCTCCACTGATTCTGTTGGTAGCCATTTCCTGTGGCAAAGTAAGTTTAGCTGAATTGGCTTATCTGGATTCTAGTTCTGCAGTAAATTTTATTCAACAGGTTATTGTGGAGCAGTATCAGATTCCCATCCAATGTCTTGGTGGAATTGTCTATGGATGTGACACCTCTTTCCGAGGCTGCTCTTCATATTATTGAACCAGTGGAGCTTCAGGAAGGAATGTTGCACTCTGAGAGGATCTTTCTATACATACTTTCTGGTCTGTCCTATCACAGGCTCCTGCGCCTGCCATGGCTACATAAACACAAGCCTGTCTTGGACTGGAGATCCATAGGAGTACTCAGTTGGGGCCAGGCCTGTCACAAGAGATATCTTGTCCCAATTTGACCTGCCTGACTTCCGACTGCTCCATGAAATCTACCTGACTTGCCTCCCGCTTATTGGACTTACGTGGATGTTTTTGATAAAAAGGAGGCTGAGACCTTACCACAGCACAGGCCGCATGATTGACCTTTTAATCTCCTTTCTGGCTTAACTCCTCCTCGAGGATGTATTTACCCTCTGTCCCAGGCTGAGACCCTAGCCATGTCTGAATATATGAAACATAATCTGGTCAGAGATTTATCCAGAAGTCATCCTCCCCAGCTGGACCAGGATTCACTTCATTCCTGTATAGACTATATGGGTCAAATTACAGTAAATAATAAGTATTATGTGCCTCTTATATGTGAGCTGTTTAATTGTTTCAAAGGATCCAGAGTCTTCACTAAACTTGACCTTTGAGGGGCATATAACTTAATCCGAATACACCAGGGGGATGTATGGAAGACTTCCTTTAACCCCCTGATGACCATTATATATATCGTGTAATGCTCTTTGGATTGTGGGATGTCCCAGCAGTCTTCCAAGAACTGGTGAATGATATCTTACTGGACCTTCACTACTTATGTGTGACGTTTTCTGTGGACGATATATTAGAGTTCTCACTCAAACTGCCCACACACAGAAGGGATGTTTGCCAAGTTCTGCAGGGATTGAGGAAGAACCGTTTATATGCCAGGTTTGAAAAATATGCCTTCGAGCAAATCTCTCTTCAATTCCTTGGTGACATCATTTCTGAGATGGGACTAAAGATGGATCCCGAGAAAGTATCCATCTGTAGGCGATCCAGTGGTTCCCCAGAATCTATAACTACTAAAGCCAGTTCATTCCACATTTCTTCTCTCATACCGCTCCATCATCTGCCTTGACCCACAAAGTAGCTATCCCCAGGTTGTGGAATCTGGAGGCACCTTTGTCTCTTTAAAACAGACCTTCACCTCCACTCCAGTACTGCACCAATCAGGCAACAATAAGCAATTCTGGGAAGTGGATGCCTCTTTCTCCAGTGCCAGAGCTGTCCTCACCCAGAAGTCTCCTACTGGTCATATGGTAACCTGTGGATTCTATTCCAAAGCCTTTTTATCTCCACAAGGCAGCTACTCAATAGGTAATCAAGAACTGTTGGAGATAAAACTGGCTCTGGAGGAGTGGCATTTTTTGCTTGAAGGAGAAATGCATACAGTAATTACCTACAATGATCACAAAAGCCTAGCCTATCTGCAATCCGAGCAATGACTAAATCCGCATCTATAGAATTTGGTAAAGAAGGTGCTCACCATTCAAAAGAGGTGCACAGGAGAAAAAAATTATCCAATATAGTATGAGAAAAACTCCGGCACACTAAAAATTCTTATAATAATAAATTGTTGCTTTATTCCAAGAAAAATAATTGCTTTTATACCAAGAAAAATTATTACATTATTCCAAAAAAGATATAACGGTGGGATTCCGTATGAAAAAATTCTGCTAATTTTGTGACAGACTTATAATTTCTCTTTTGTGACAGAAATTATAAGTCTGTCACAAAATTAGCAGAATTTTTTTTCATATGGAATCCCACCGTTATATCTTTTTTGGAATAATGTAATAATTTTTCTTGGAATAAAAGCAATAATTTTTCTTGGAATAAAGCAACAATTTATTATTATAAGAATTTTTAGTGTGCCGGAGTTTTTCTCATACTAAATCCGCATCTAGCCAGGTGTTCACTATTCCTTGCCTGTTTTGATATTATTCTTAATTTCCTGTTGGCAGACAAGTAAATCAAGACAGATGCACTCTCTAGGTCTTTTCTGTCTTCTGACCAGGAGGCAGAGCCTCGGCGCATCATTGAATCCTACAAAATGGTCGCTGCCGCTTTGATGGACCTGTCCTGGATTCCATCAGGGATAACTTTTGTTGCAGAATTATGCTGGTTTCACACTAGCGTATGGGAGTGATGCAGATGGCAGTGTACTTCCTCCATGAAACCACACCTATGATCCGCCTACACTTTGCCTATGCCTCCTTGCATCCTGCGGTGCACTATGTACCTATCTTTAACATTGGGTTCGTAGGGATGTATACTATTTGCGGATGCCTCCGCATGCGCGGTTTGTATGCTGCACCGAACTGCGCTGAATGCAACATCTTGCATTTTGTTGCTGTCAGCGCTGCATCCAAACTGCGTATGTGGAGGCATCCACAAACAGCGTACATCCCTGGGTACCCAATGATAAAGATAGGTACACAGGGCACCGCAGGATGCATGGAGGCATAGGTGGAGCGTAGGCGTTGTTTTATGGAAGAAGGGAGGAAGTGTGCTTCTATCCGCAGCACTCCTGTATGCTAGTGTGAAACCAGCCTTAGAAATGAAGCCGGCTCTTCAGTGTGGTCAGTCTTCCAAATTTACTGATCATGCTAGACAGAAGAAAATGCCTCTTCTCCTTTCACAGCAGTATTGATTGCCTTCCCTGCTCAAAGATATTGCATTTTTTTTGACCTGTCCTTCCTGTGCAAAGAATAAGACTCTGAAACAACTTCAGATGGGGCTTTTACTTCCTCTTCTTATACCATCAGCTCCCTGGCAGCACACCCTATGGATTTCATTACTGATTGCTTCTCTAAAATGGCCCATTTTACTCTGCTGACTGTTCTCTTGTCTTCACTAGTGTTTGTCAAGACGTTGATCCAACACTACCTGTGCCTCCATGGTTTTCCTCTCCATATAGTCTCTGATAGAGGCATCCAGCTTACATCTCACTTTTGGAAAACTACCTGCAAACTTCTAAATGTTACCTTCTACTTCTCTTCATCTGCAATGCAATGGTCAAGTAGAACGGGTCAACCAGATCCTGACCAACTACATGTGACACTTTGCCAATGACCACCATACTAAATGGGCCAAACTCCTGCCTTGGGCTGAATTGTCATATAACAATCATGTGACTGAATCCTCAGCTAAATCCCCATTTTTCCTGGTGTATGGTCAACACCTCAGTTTTCCGTTCCCTGTGTCTACTTCCACCTATATTTGAGCAGCTGAAACTCTCTTTAAAGGCTTCTATAAGATCTGGGAAGATGCTAAGACCTCTTTAATGAGATCTTCTGAACGGAAGAAAAGACACATGGACAAGAGACATTTGAACCCACCTGTCTTTCATTCTGGGGATAAAGTTTGGTTTTCTTCAAAGTATATCCATCTCAAGATCTTCTGGTATAAATTATATCCTTGCTTTATCAGTCCGTTTTAAGTTCTCCAACATATAAAACCTGTAGTTTGCAAGCTCAATTCCCAGCCTCTTTATGGATCCCCAATTCATTGCATGTGTCTCTCCTCAAGCCTCTCCTCTTCTGCAAGGATCCAGATACCACTTCTGCTCCAGTCAGTACTGTAGATGTTTTCAAGATGGAGAATATTGGAGAATATTGGATTGGAATGGGTTTAATCCTGAGGAGAGGTCATGGGAGCCCAGGGAGAACATTCATGTCCCTCTCCTCCTAAACAGATTGATTGTGGGTTTGAATAAGAGGGGGCGTTAAGTGGGTGGTACTGTAGCACGGCATCCCTGCATCCTCCCCTCTTCACCTGGCAGGCAAAAAGTAATCCCTGCATGTTTTGCAACTGTCGAACAGCCATGAGTAGTGTTGAGCGATACCGTCCGATACTTGAAAGTATCGGTATCGGAAAGTATCGGCCGATACCGGCAAAGTATCGGATCCAATCCGATACCGATACCCGATACCAATACAAGTCAATGGGACTCAGGTATCGGACGGTATTCCTGATGGTTCCCAGGGTCTGAAGGAGAGGAAACTCTCCTTCAGGCCCTGGGAACCATATTAATGTGTAAAAGAAAGAATTAAAATAAAAAATATTGCTATACTCACCTGTCCGACGCAGCCGGGACCTCAGCGAGGGAACCGGCAGCGTTGTTTGTTTAAAATTCGCGCTTTTACTTGGTTACGTGAGGTCCCGGCTTGTGATTGGTCAGGGCGGCCATGTTGCCGGGACGCGGACCAATCACAGCAAGCCGTGACGAAATTACGTCACGGCTTGCTGTGATTGGTCCGCGTCCCGGCAACATGGCCGCCATTAACCAATCACAAGCCGTGACGTCACGGGAGGCTGGACATGCGCGTATTTTGAAAAGCGCGCGTGTCCAGCCTCCAGTGACGTCCCGGCTTATGATTGGTCACGGCGCCATGTTGCCGGGACGCGGACCAATCACAGCAAGCCGTGACGAAATTACGTCACGGCTTGCTGTGATTGGTCCGCGTCCCGGCAACATGGCCGCCATTAACCAATCACAAGCCGTGACGTCACGGGAGGCTGGACACGCGCGCTTTTCAAAATACGCGCATGTCCAGCCTCTCGTGACGTCCCGGCTTGTGATTGGTTAATGGCGGCCATGTTGCCGGGACGTCACTGGAGGCTAGACACGCGCGCTTTTCAAAATACGCGCATGTCCAGCCTCCCGTGACGTCACGGCTTGTGATTGGTTAATGGCGGCCATGTTGCCGGGACGCGGACCAATCACAGCAAGCCGTGACGTAATTTCGTCACGGCTTGCTGTGATTGGTCCGCGTCCCGGCAACATGGCCGCCCTGACCAATCACAAGCCGGGACTTCACGTAACCAAGTAAAAGCGCGAAATTTAAACAAACAACGCTGCCGGTTCCCTCGCTGAGGTCCCGGCTGCGTCGGACAGGTGAGTATAGCGATATTTTTTATTTTAATTCTCTTTTTTACACATTATTACATTAATGTTGTTGCGATACCCGATACCCGATACCACAAAAGTATCGGATCTCGGTATCGGAAATTCCGATACAGCAAGTATCGGCCGATACCCGATACTTGCAGTATCGGAATGCTCAACACTAGCCATGAGACATGCAGCTGAGGGGACTCGAACATATTTTTTGAGCATGTCGAAGACACTCTGTTAACCCAAGAGCATGGTCTGATAACACATTATCCAAGTACATTTACTCATTACTATTAATTAACCATCACAATAGACATTTGATTATACTATAGAGATTACATATACTAATTAGTACCACAGATATCAGCACCACAAATATGAAGTCATTCTGATTGTTGAATGAGAAGTATTGTCTCCTAGAGAATTCCAATTGGAAACACAGTATCTATATTAACATTCATGACAAATTAAATAGTGGGATGCTGCGCTATGAATATTTGCCCTCCAAAATAATACACTTTTGCATTTTCTTCACTTTCTGTGTTGGATAAATGTGTGAAAACTTGTGGGATCTGTTAGAACCCAGGGGGCTTGTAGACTGTCAAATAGGTGGAAATTTAATCCTGTTGTGTTTAAGGTGTGGATTCATAGTCCACCAGTTTTTGTCTACTTAGAAAATTATTCTGCTTCACATCATGTGATATTATGCACTTACACTTAATTGTTGTTAATATCTTTAAAATAATTAGTCAAATTTATATTTTAATCAATTTTTTTATATATTTTCATTAATTCTCGATAAAGGGCCTCATTGTGTGAGCTACTCTATATTGTTTTATTTTTTAGCCTTTCCTTTGTGTGCTAAGGTCTGTAAAGACCTCATAGCATAAAAATGGACACTAAATTAATGGAGAATAACTTCTCTGCAAATTGAATTTCGATTGAAAATCTGCGTGAACAGGCAAATTTAAATTTTGCCTGATCTGCCCATCTTTGGTATGTGTTTGTGTGAGAATATATAAAATATATAGAGCTTCTCCTCTAGAGAGATATCTCATCACGCAGATTACTAGTTTTCAAGTTCTACCTCTTTTTTTGGTTTTACATTTTTAATTCTGCTCACAATTAGAATAAATCCTACTCTTGCCGTAATTATATGAAGATCTTTAATTTTGAACACGGTTAAACATTTCTAATTTTAGTATTTAAATCACCTAAATTTAACAAAGGAGGTTTGTGCATTTTCAAGAGTAAAGTAGTTTTTTAATTTAATTCTATCTTGGCTTAATTAAAAAGTTAATTACTTTACCTGACACAGGAGATACTCAATTAGGTTGAAATTATTTATAACATGCCGTTGACTATTTTTATTTTTACTGTTTATATACTGTAAAGGTTATAACTCTTACAATAACAGTACTTCCAATTGAACGAATGTAAAGTGGTTCCTCACAAGCTAGGATCTAACTTTTCAGTATCCATGGTAGCTAGCGACAGATGTGCTTCTGTCACTAAACTTGTTTCAAAAGTATACTACGTTTTCTAAAATTAAAACATTAAACTCAAAAATGACTAGGTAAAATAAAAAACAATTATGGTCAGAATAGTAAAAAAAAATAGACTGCACTGCAATGATTAAAGATTTTTCCGTCTGAAACGCGGTTGCCATACAAACTCCCAGACAGAGTTGTGAATCCTATGTTATAATAAGATTTTTATGCTTACCTAATACATTTGATGATTTTAAGAAGATCCGGACACTGAAGTCCTTTTCTTCAAGTTAAAAACTTTCTAGTCCCATGAGTTAAGTGACAAAAAAGAGTGATGAATGTATGAGTGCTGGCTATGAAATTACGTATATGAGCACATCTTAGGATATGGGATTAGACCTGTCTCTCAGTGAAGCAGAATAATGTGATAGTGACACTTTATGCTCGACAACTGTAAGATGCAATTTTGCACTGCTTTAAGTACATGTATCTTTTTGAGTTGACATGCAAAATGGTTTTGCTACTTGAAAACGCTTTCCCTCCCCTTTTCATTATTCAGGGATGTGTGCCTGTCACTCTTCACTGCCGTCCATAAAGGGAACTGTTATTGTACTTGGAGCCGGAGACACCGCTTTTGACTGTGCAACCTCGGCATTGCGCTGTGGTGCCCGCAGAGTGTTTGTGGTCTTTAGAAAAGGATTCACTAACATCCGAGCTGTTCCCGAAGAGGTAAACTTAATCTTAAAATTATAAAAAAAAATTCTAATGACTTCCCTTTTTTTCTACTTGTACGTAAAAGATCAGTAAAAAAAAAGTTCATTAGGGATTTGATATTTTTAATCCTATGTGGTTTCCCTAAGTTTCTGAAGCAGGCTTCTTTCTAATGTATCATGGTGACAAAATCTTCAACCTGTCAAAAAGGTTCCTAAATTCTGGTGAGAGGCCACACATGGAGTTTAGAATTTTTCAAGATGTCATGCTTTATTTTTTAACACTTCTGTATCAAGTAACATTACTGTTGTTATGAACATGATCAAGAATTTACAGAAGGCATGTCGGCAAGGATCAGTAAATCTGCAAAAATTTGAATTTGCAAAATGCAAACTTACATATGTTTGGAAAAGTCCTTGTGATTTCCAGTTTCATACTGAAATCCTCAGTGATCTACTGTACTGTATATTGTAAGGTGGTACAAACCTTTGTATATGTAGATATAAACTTTTATGTCTTGTTTTAAATAATTACCCATGAAACAGCACATAATTAAGATATCAGATGTACATCCTGAATCATCCTTTATTTCCTTTTCTCTTGTCACCATATTTCCTGAGATATTCCATTGGGGTTGAAACAGCTTAAAAAAGCACAAAAAAACATGATTTTGTGAAACTCTGTCAGGTGATGTTTATGCTATATGTCTGTTCGTGGTTTTAATATCAATTTCAGCCTGTCACTAGTTTTCACAGCATGTAAATGCTAGGTACACACTATGTTTGTGTCCATTATCAAATGAATACGTTCAGGAGGTATTTGCCTGGTGGTAGCCACTATCATGATTGATGATGAGGCATCTTTCTACCCTAGGGACCCATTGTAAAGAAATGTATGGTGCATGGTATACTTTTATTTGTTAACCCTTAATTGTAAAGGAAGTTGCAGTCTGTTGCATGTTCCTATCAAACTAAACAAACTCATCAAATATGTACCTGTTAGATGGAAGCTGAGTGAACATGCAAGTGTTTCTCACTGAATAAGAATATCATCAAAAAGTTAATATAATTCAGTTCTTCAATGCAAAAACTGAAATTCATATATTATGTGTAGTGTACTTGAAAGTATCGGTATCGGATAGTATCGGCCGATACCCGAAAAGTATCGGATATCGCCGATACCGATACCGGATACCAATACAAGTCAATGGGACACCAAGTATCGGAAGGTATCCTGATGGTTCCCAGGGTCTGAAGGAGAGGAAACTCTCCTTCAGGCCCTGGGATCCATATTACTGTGTAAAATAAAGAATTCAAATAAAAAATATTGATATACTCACCTCTCCGGAGGCCCCTGGACATCACCGCTGGTAACCGGCAGCCTTCTTTGCTTAAAATGAGCGCGTTTAGGGCCTTCCATGACGTCACGGCTTCTGATTGGTCGCGTGCCGCTCATGTGACCGCCACGCGACCAATCACAAGCCGGGACGTCATTCTCAGGTCCTAAATTCCTAGAATGAGGAGTTTAGGGCCTGAGAATGACGTCACGGCTTGTGATTGGTCGCGTGGCGGTCACATGAGCGGCACGCGACCAATCAGAAGCCGTGACGTCATGGAAGACCCTAAACGCGCTCATTTTAAGCAAAGAAGGCTGCCGGTTACCAGCGGTGATGTCCAGGGGCCTCCGGAGAGGTGAGTATATCAATATTTTTTATTTTAATTCTTTATTTTACACAGTAATATGGATCCGATACCGATTCCCGATACCACAAAAGTATCGGATCTCGGTATCGGAATTCCAATACCGCAAGTATCAGCCGATACCCAATACTTGCTGTATCGGAATGCTCATTCAACACTAATTATGTGTCATTACAAACAGAGTGATGTATTTCAAGTGTTTATTTCTGTTAATGTTGATGATTATGGCTTACAGCCAATGAAAACCCAAAAGTCATTATCTCAGTAAATTAGAAAAATTAACAAAAAACAACTGCAAAAGCTTCATAAGCATTTAAAAAGGTCCCTTAGTCTGTTTCAATAGGCTCCACAATCATGGGGAAGACTGCTGACTTGACAGATGTCCAGAAGGCAGTCATTAACACACTCCACAAGGAGTGTAAGCCACAAAAGGTCATTGCTAAAGAAGGTGCAGCATGGTGGCTCAGTGGTTAGCACTGCAGCCTTGAAGCGCTGGAATCCTGGGTTCAAATTCCACCAAGGACAACGTCTGCAAGGAGTTTGTTCTCCCCGTGCTTGCATGGGTTTCCTACAGGTACTCTGGTTTCCTTCCACATTACAAAGACATGCTGATAGGGAATTTAGATTGTGAGCCCCACCAGGGACAGCGATGATAATGACTGTAAAGTTCTGTGGAATTATAGGCGCTATATAAATAAAGAGATTATTATTATTATTATTAAGGGGGTTTGTTCACAGAGTGCTGTATCCAAGCATAATAGTAGAAAGTTGAGTGGAAGGAAAAAGTGTGGTAGAAAAAGCAACAGGCAACCGGATAACCACAATCTTGAAAGGATTGTTAAGAAAAAGCCATTTAAAATTTGGGGGGAGATTCACAAGAAGTGGACTGCTGCTGAAGTCATTGCTTCAAGAGCCACCACACACACGTATCCAGGACATGGGCTACAAGTGTCACATTCCTTGTGTCAAGCCACTCATGACCAAAAGAAAATGCCAGAAGCGTCTTACCTGGGCCAAGGAGAAAAAGAATTGGGCTGTTGCTCAGTGGTCCAAGGTGTTGCTTTCAGATGAAAGTAAATTTTGCATTTCATTTGGAAATCAAGGATCCAGAGTCTGGAGGAAGAGTGGAAAGACACACAATCCAGGCTGCTTGAGGTCTAGTGTGAAGCTTATGCAATCAGTAATGGATTGGGAGCCATCTCATCTGCTGGTATAGGTCTATTGAGTTTTATCAAGACCAAAGTCAGTGCAGCCGTCTACCAGGAAATTTTAGAGCACTTCATGCTTCCCTCTGCCGACAAGCTTTTTGGAGATGGAAATTTCATTGTCCAGCAGACCTTGGCACCTGTCCACACTGCCAAAAGTACCAATACCTGGTTTTAAAACAACAGTATCACTGTGCTTGATTGGCCAGCAAACTCGCCTGACCTTAACCCCATAGAGCATCTATGAGTGGGGTATTGTCAAGAAGAAGATGAGAGACACCAGACCAAACAATGCAGACGAGCTGAAGGCTGCTATCAAAGCAACCTGGGCTTCCATAACACCTCAGCAGTGCCACAGACTGATCGCCTCCATGCCACGCTGCATTGATGCAGTAACTGATGCAAAAGGAGCCCCGACCAAGTATTGAGTGCATCTATTGAACATACATTACAGTAAGCCAACATTTTGGATTTTAAAATCATTTTTCATGCTGGTGTTATAAAGTATTCTATTCTACTGAGATAATGACTTTTAAGTTTTCTTTGGCTGTAAGCCATAATCAGCAACATGAACAGAAATGAACACTTGAAATAGATCACTCTGTTTGTAACAACTCTATATAATATATGAGATTCACTTTTTGTATTGAAGAACTGAAATAACTTAACTTTTTGATGATATTCTAATTTAACGAGAAGCACTTATACTTTGGGTCCACATTTGTGAATGGAGGCCTATGGGAACATTACAGTATATGTTGGGAAAAGCTCATCCTGACTTTTACTGTAGACTATGTAGATCACTGCAGTGTGCACCTAGCTTAAGATAATATTTAACATTTGTAGCATGAAAGCTTGTATTCCCAAGTTAAATTCACTAAAAGGGATATATCTATAAATCATCAAGTTCTAAATCACTTTATAGTATTATGCTTGATAACATTCTTCCCACCTATTTCTTCAGTGAATCTGTTTCATCCCATTAGTAGAAGTCCTAATTTGTGAGTCATCACCTCTGTTCTAAACAAGGTGGTTTGTCCTGAGGAAGCAGCAAGTGTACTTCGAAACGCGTTTAGAAATAAGAAACGCATTTACATCTCCACAGTCCCCAACTGCATCTTGTACTATTGGCAGCCGTGGATTTATCTCCACCTTTCTCCAGTTTAACATCTTAATTATGTTTGAACAAACTAGTAGAAAGGCAAGATAAACAATCGGTCACTCACTATAAAATAGTACAGGCACATTCTACTATTGTCTTACAATTGAGAAACAAGTTTGCCAATTAGATGTGACAAATTGAAATCAACAGTGAAATGAGCACACAAAATATATTGGGATTAATTAGCATAGAAAACATTTCAACAAATGCTTCTCTACCTGACACGCATGGTTACTATGTCTCGTTGTTGAACTAATAAATATAGAAATAATAGAATGACTTATACTATGTTGGACTAAAGGAAGTGATTTTGGTAAATAAGCATCTGCACTTTATTAGCTATGGCTTTTTACTGATTCGGTAGAGAATTTTTTTTTAAGCAGAGACCAAAATTTGTATGTCTTAAAAAACAGCATGAAAGGGATTAGGAAAGAGTTGAAATGAAAGGGTGTATTCAAGCCTAAAGCACTTCATCTATTCACCGAGAAGGTGATAATGATAAAGTTAGATCTGACACCACGGTCCTCATCTCCCCAGCTGCAGGAATGGCGCTTGATCACGTGTTCTGCTGTTACAGTCACAGTCCTTACTACTGACAGAAACAGTTATTCTGCTGTATGTTGGGATACCGCATTATAGCATGTCAGTCAGGTATCCTTAAAATGAAGGTATCAGCAGAATATGACCTATTGGTTAAATCAATTTTTTTTAGCTAAATGTTTTTTCTTTGTTTTAATTTTCTTCCCTTACCTCTATATGTTAAAAAAGTCTGAAATGTTGCAATTTTCAAACTACCGTAGTTAAATTGGCCTTATACAAAATTTACACTTCTTATACTCTACAAATTACTTCTTAGCAGTCTCACGTTCATCTGAAGCAATGCCAGATAATTTTCATTCAGATTGAGAAGGGGTTGCCTTAGTAGTGGACAAATCCTTTAAAATAATGTAGTTACCACAATGATGGCGATTTTTTTGTTTTAAAAGTATAGTCAGCATTGTGGCTCAGATTTTAGCACTGAATTCCTGGGTTCAAATCCCACTAATGACACATCTGAAAGGAGTTTGTATGTTCTCCCCGCATTTTTGTGGGTTTCCTCTCACACTCCAAATCATTCTGATAGGAAATTTAGATTGTGAGCCCCGATAGAGACAGTGATGACAATGTCTGTGAAATTAATGCTGCTGTATAAATATGTAAAATAATAATAAAAAAGTGTTGCTCCTTCACAATGTGGCACTCCAGTTCTGATACATGGACAGAACCTCCATGGTCGCACTGACTTGCGGTGGACACGCAGGCTCTATACCACAGAAGGCAATACCGCCGGACTTATCCCCCTGAGACACTGGCTGTGTCCACCTATATCTATGACCTTAATGAAACCCATAATCTTTCGGGTCCACTAACTTCTGTTCACGATCAAATATTGTGACTGATGAAGGTCCGGCTACAGGACCGAAACGTTACTTCTGTTATTTACCGTGGACACCATTAAATCACTTTATCTGATTAAGTTAAGTGTGAGTGCCGAGTTTTTTGCTATTACTCATAGAGTCTCCATTGAAGACCTCTGATGCACTGGTCTCATCACGTTCCCCTCTATCAGCAGCTATGTCCCAGACTGTGGCCCCATACAATGACGGGGCGGCACTTTTAAAATAAGAGCATTGGTATCATTGTGGTAATTACATTATATTAGTAACCAGGTTTAATTAATGTTCCCTAGACATATATAAAACAAGTTAGAAAGCGGCTAACCATTTTAAAAAGACATATCCCCTTTACTACTTGGCTCTTGTGAAAATGTGCTAATAGTTATAATAAAAAACAAGAAAAAGTGAGACAATTGTATATAGAGTAATAATGTATTTTAAAAGTGAAATTGGGGGGATGAGGGGGTTGCTCACCTATTTGGGTTGTATATGTCACAACTCCAATAAATGCCCAAAAGTTATTTAGCTGCTGCAGTCAACTCTGCAGAAAAAGAAGGATCTTCTGCATGTAGATTGAGGAGAAGCAGGAGATAGACCGAGCTGCTGTGAAAAGGAGTAGTTCCATGTGTGGTAATATTTCAAGTAGCTTTTATTAACGCGTTTCAGGTTTGTGCTGAATCCTTTCAAAAAACATATGTAGTTTAGTTTTGAGAAAGGGTTTGGTACGCACCTGAAATGCATTAATAAAAGCTACTTGAAATGTTACTACAAGTGGAACTACTCTTTTCACAGCAGTGCGGTCTACCAGAACATCTAACTCCTATATCTAATAGAAATAATGACGTAATCATCAGGTATAATTTCACTTCTTTTGTCTTGCAGGTAGAGTTAGCCAAAGAGGAAAAGTGTGAATTTATTCCATTCTTATCACCTCGTAAAGTAATTCTCAAAGGTGGCAAAATTGGTGGAATGGAGTTTGTTCGAACAGAACAAGATGAGGATGGAAATTGGATTGAAGACGAAGATCAGATTGTTCAGTTAAAAGCCGATGTTATCATCAGTGCATTCGGATCTATGCTGAGCGACCCTACAGGTACAGTGGATGCCTTAGCTTAAAAAAAATTTAGACGAATGGAGAAAAAAATCTAAAATTCTTTATGAATGTTTTCATTGGTTAAGTATCCTTATTATTTCTCAATCCTCTAAATAAAGATTCCAAAACCAATGAGTCAATCATATAGAGTAACCTCAATATAAAGTTCCACTATTAATTTTTTTACTATTATTTATTCCTTTTCATCTTTAATTTCATGAGAATCAAAATCATAAAGTCGATAACAAAAAAGGCTGTGATGGGTGAGCTGAACATATATTGTCTAGTGTTTGTATTACTGCGTTTAATTCAGAAATTCTAAAGGCAATTTGGCTACTGAAAAATCATTTTCATTTGTCCTTTTCTCTTTGTGTCTTTGGCATAAATAAAGCCAAAACTGAATATAGAATGCTCCGCTTGTTGGGCAGTCATTGAATATAACCAACATACTGAGATTGTAAATTTTAATTCCTAAATTTTTAGGCTTATGCAGGTAGCATACTTTGTCTAAAAACAAATGTATGTATTAATTTAGTAACATATTAATGTTAAATACATTTAACCCAAAAACTTGATTTTAAACGAAAAGTCATTTTCTAATGATAAGTTCTCTTTCACTGTCATAGCCAAATTGTCTCTTCAGGGAGGAAGAGGAATAAAACTCTAGTGCCACCTATTGGAAGTAGCAATCCTAACAGTCAATGTCGACCCTTTAACGAGCCTTGTCACATGACTTAGGATAATAGCCAAACCAGAATCTCAATTTGCAGACACTGTGTTTCGGGGCACTGCCCCTGTCATAGCCACTATTTTTCTAATCTAAGACCTAGTGAGGTGACAAATGTGCCTACATGTATCTAAGTAAGGTTAGCAAAGTATGAGCAAGAAAGAAAAATTGTCCCAGATTTAAAAGATCTACACACTCAGTTCATTGATTCCTTATCTTTGTATGAGGAGGGTTCATCTGTGTCAGATAGTCTAAGGGCTCAGCCAAACAGCCGTATAACACTGAGAACAATCACATTGCAATGCTCGGACTGGCCGGCGGCTCTCCTTACCCAAGCGTGACAGCATGTATTCCTACGCAGCTTTCACACTTGGATCAGAAGAGCCGACCGCCAGTCCGAGCATTGCAATATGATTTTGAACTTTGGTACAAAAAAAATAAAAAATTGAGAATGACAATATATATTTTTCTCTTATAGATAATTATCTTCCTAATATTTTATCTTCTAGCTTTTGTTAAAAAAAAAAACGCATCTGTAAAAATTAGATGCTGTACTGCCGCTCCGCGTGGTATCCAATTTTTTTTCTTGCATCCATAGTCTTGAATGGGCGAGTCTCATCCAATTATGAAAAAAAATTAAAGCATGCTGCGATTTTTCTCACTCATAGATGCAGTCAGTGACAAAAATTGCCCATTTCTACTGCCCTATTAAACAACATTGATCAGAGTGTAGCCCATTTTTTTCACAAGCAGCACTCGGACTGAAAATACGGTCATGTGGATGAACCCTAAAGGAGTTTATAAAAAATAATCACAATAATTCCCTTTAACCCCTTCACCCCCAAGGGTGGTTTGCACGTTAATGACCGGGCCAATTTTTACAATTCTGACCACTGTCCCTTTATGAGGTTATAACTCTGGAACGCTTCAACGGATCTTGGCGATTCTGACATTCTTTTCTCGTGACATATTGTACTTCATGTTAGTGGTAAAATTTCTTCGATATAACTTGCGTTTATTTGTGAAAAAAACAAATATTTGGCGAAAATTTTGAAAATTTTGCAATTTTCCAACTTTGAATTTTTATGCCCTTAAATCACAGACATATGTCACACAAAATACTTAATAAATAACATTTCCCACATGTCTACTTTACATCAGCACAATTTTGGAACCAAAATTTTTTTTTGTGACGGAGTTATAAGGGTTAAAAGTTGACCAGCAATTTCTCATTTTTACAACACCATTTTTTTTTAGGGACCACATCTCATTTGAAGTCATTTTGACGGGTCTATATGATAGAAAATACCCAAGTGTGACACCATTCTAAAAACTGCACCCCTCAAGGTACTCAAAACCACTTTCAAGAAGTTTATTAACCCTTCAGGTGTTTCACAGGAATTTTTGGAATGTTTAAATAAAAATGAACATTTAACTTTTTTTCACACAAAATTTATTTCAGCTCCAATTTGTTTTATTTTACCAAGGGTAACAGGAGAAAATAGACCCCAAAAGTTGTTGTACAATTTGTCCTGAGTACGCTGATACCCCATATGTGGGGGTAAACCACAGTTTGGGCGCATGGCAGAGCTTGGAAGCAAAGGAGCGCCATTTGACTTTTCAATGCAAAATTGACTGGAATTGAGATGGGACGCCATGTTGCATTTGGAGAGCCCCTGATGTGCCTAAACATTGAAACCCCTAACAAGTGACACCATTTTGGAAAGTAGACCCCCTAAGGAACTTATCTAGATGTGTGGTGAGCACTTTGACCCAATAAGTGCTTTACAGAAGTTTATAATGCAGAGCCGTAAAAATAAAAAATCATATTTTTTCACAAAAATGATCTTTTCACCCCCAATTTTTTAATTTTCCCAAGGGTGAGAGAAGAAATTGGACCCCAAAAATTGTTGTGCAATTTGTCCTGAGTACGCTGATACCCCATATGTGGGTGTAAACCATTGTTTGGGCGCAGGGCAGAGCTCGGAAGGGAAGGAGCGCCATTTGACTTTTCAATGCAAAATTGACTGGAATTGAGATGGGACGCCATGTTGCATTTAGAGAGCCCTTGATGTGCCTAAACATTGAAACCCCTAACAAGTGACACCATTTTGGAAAGTAGACCCCCTAAGGAACTTATCTAGATGTGTGGTGAGCACTTTGACCCACCAAGTGCTTCACAGAAGTTTATAATGCAGAGCCGTAAAAATAAAAAATCATATTTTTTCACAAAAATGATCTTTTCACCCCCAATTTTTTATTTTCCCAAGGGTAAGAGAAGAAATTGGACCCCAAAAATTGTTGTGCAATTTGTCCTGAGTACACTGATACCCTATATGTGGGTGTAAACCATTGTTTGGGCGCAGGGCAGAGCTCAGAAGGGAAGGAGCGCCATTTGACTTTTCAATGCAAAATTGACTGGAATTGAGATGGGACGCCATGTTGCGTTTGGAGAGCCCCTAATGTGCCTAAACATTGAAACCCCCCACGAGTGACACCATTTTGGAAAGTAGACCCCTTAAGGAACTTATCTAGATGTGTGTTGAGCACTTTGACCCAACAAGTGCTTCACAGAAGTTTATAATGCAGAGCCGTAAAAATAAAAAATCATATTTTTTCACAAAAATGATCTTTTAACCCCCATTTTTTTATTTCCCCAAGGGTAAGAGAAGAAATTAGACCACAAAAGTTGTTGTGCAATTTGTCCTGAGTACGACGATACCCCATATGTGGGTGTAAACCATTGTTTGGGCGCATAGCAGAGCTCAGAAGGGAAGAAGCGCTATTTTACTTTTCAATGCAAAATTGACTGGAATTAAGATGGGATGCCATGTTGCGTTTGGAGAGCCCCTGATGTGCCTAAACATTAAACCCCCCCACAAGTGACACCATTTTGGAAAGTAGACCCCCTAAGGAACTTATCTAGATGTGTTTTGAGAGCTTTGAACCCCCAAGTGTTTCACTACAGTTTATAACGCAGAGCCGTGAAAATAAAAATTATTTTTTTTTTTCACAAAAATGATTTTTTAGCCCCCAGTTTTGTATTTTCACAAGGGTATCAGGATAAATTGGACCTCAAAAGTTGTTGTCCAATTTGTCTGGAGTACGCTGATACCCCATTTGTGGGGGGGGACCACTGTTTGGGCGCATGACAGAGCTCGGAAGGGAAGGAGCGCCATTTGGAATGCAGACTTAAATGGATTGGTCTGCAGGCGTCACGTTGCATTTGCAGAGCCCCTGATGTACCCAAACAGTACAAACCCCCCACAAGTGACCCCATATTGGAAACTAGACCCCCCAAGGAACTTATCTAGATGTGTTGTGAGAACTTTGAACCCCCAAGTGTTTCACTACAGTTTATAACGCAGAGCCGTGAAAATATATATTTTTTTTTTCACAAAAATGAAATTTAGCCCCCAGTTTTGTATTTTCACAAGGGTATCAGGATAAATTGGACCCTAAAAGTTGTTGTCCAATTTGTCCTGAGTATGCTGATACCCCCTATGTGGGGGGGAACCACTGTTTGGGCGCATGACAGAGCTCGGAAGGGAAGGAGCGCCATTTGGAATGCAGACTTAAATGGATTGGTCTGCAGGCGTCACGTTGCATTTGCAGAGCCCCTGATGTACCCAAACAGTACAAACCCCCCACAAGTGACCCCATATTGGAAACTAGACCCCCCAAGGAACTTATCTAGATGTGTTGTGAGAACTTTGAACCCCCAAGTGCTTCACTACAGTTTATAACGCAGAGCCGTGAAAATAAAAATTATTTTTTTTTTTTCACAAAAATGATTTTTTAGCCCCCAGTTTTGTATTTTCACAAGGGTATCAGGATAAATTGGACCCTAAACGTTGTTGTCCAATTTGTCCTGAGTACGCTGATACCCCCTATGTGGGGGGGAACCACTGTTTGGGTGCATGACAGAGCTCGGAAGGGAAGGAACGCCATTTGGAATGCAGACTTAAATGGATTGGTCTGCAGGCGTCACGTTGCATTTGCAGAGCCCCTGATGTACCCAAATAGTACAAACCCCCCACAAGTGACCCCATATTGGAAACTAGACCTCCCAAGGAACTTATCTAGATGTGTTGTGAGAACTTTGAACCCCCAAGTGTTTCACTACAGTTTACAACGCAGAGCCGTGAAAATAAAACATATTTTTTTTCCCACAAAAATGATTTTTAGCCCCCCAAATTTTTATTTTCCCAAGGATAACAAGAGAACTTGGACCCCAGAAGTTGTTGTTCAATTTGTCCCTAGTACGCTGATACCCCATATGTTGGGGTAAACCCCTTTTTGGACGCACGGGAGAGCTCGGAAGAGAAGGAGCACTGTTTTACTTTTTCAACGCAGAATTGGCTGGAATTGAGATTGGACGCCATGTCGCGTTTGGAGAGCCCCTGATGTGCCTGAACAGTGGAATCTCCCCAATTCTACCTGAAACCCTACCCCTAACCTCACCCCTAACCGTTTACTGAACATTTTCTGACAGTCATAAGTGCCACGTATATAAGTGCCACGTATATAAGTGCCACGTATATAAGTGCCACGTATTTAAGAGCCACGTATTTAAGTGCCACGTATTTAAGTGCCACGTATTTAAGTGCCACGTATTTAAGTGCCACGTATTTCAGTGCCACGTATTTCAGTGCCACGATATTTCAGTGCCACGATATTTCAGTGCCACGTATTTCAGTGCCACGTATTTCAGGCACTGAAAAATACGTGGCACGTAAATACTTCAGTGCCACGATATTTCAGTGCCACGATATTTCAGTGCCACGTATTTCAGTGCCACGTATTTCAGGCACTGAAAAATACGTGGCATGTAAATACGTGGCACGTAAATACGTGGCACTGAAATACGTGGCACTGAAATACGTGGCACTTAAATACGTGGCACTTAAATACGTGGCACTTAAATATGTGGCACTTAAATACGTGGCACTTAAATACGTGGCCACTGAAATATCGTGGCACTTATATACGTATATACGTATATAAACGTATATTTCAGTGCCACGTATTTCAGTGCCACGTATTTCAGGTTAGGGGTAGGGTTAGGGGTAGGGTTAGGGTTTTTTGTTTTTTTCTTGTTTTCTTGTGTTTTTCTATAAAAACGCATGCGTTTTACCGCGTTTACATGCATTTTTTCACACATGTGGTTTTTTTAAAAAACGCATGCAGATAAAAACGCAAGTGTGAAACCAGACTAAAAGACGCTTTTTATAGCAAAAAAGTTTTTGCGTCTCCACATTTTGAGACCTATAATTTTTCCACATTTTGGTCCACAGAGTCATGTGAGGTTTTTTTTTTTTTGCGGGACGAGTTGACTTTTTTATTGGTAACATTTTCGGACACGTGACCATTTTTTATCACTTTTTATTCCGATTTTTGTGAGGCAGAATAACCAAAAACCAGCTATTCATGAATTTCTTTTGGGAGAGGCGTTTATACCGTTCTGCGCTTGGTAAAATTGATAAAGCAGTTTTATTCTTCGGGTCAGTACGATTACAGCGATACCTCATTTATATCATTTTTTTATGTTTTGACGCTTTTATACGATAAAAACTATTTTATAGAAAAAATAATTATTTTGGCATCGCGTTATTCTGAGGACTATAACTTTTTTATTTTTTTGCTGATGATGCTGTATGGCGGCTCGTTTTTTGCGGGACAAGATGACGTTTTCAGCGGTAACATGGTTATTTATATCCGTCTTTTTGATTGCGTGTTATTCCACTTTTTGTTCGGCGGTATGGTAATAAAGCGTTGTTTTTTGCCTCGTTTTTTTTTTTTTTTCCTTACGGTGTTTACTGAAGGGGTTAACTAGTGGGCCAGTTTTATAGGTTGGGTCGTTACGGACGCGGCAATACTAAATATGTGTACTTTTATTGTTTTTGTTTGTTTTTTTTAGATAAAGAAATGTATTTATGGGAATAATATTTTTTTTTTTATTATTATTTATTTAGGAATTTTTTTATTTTTTATTTTACACATGTGGAAATTTTTTTTTTTACTTTTTTACTTTGTCCCAGGGGGGGACATCACAGATCGCAGATCTGATAGTGTGCACAGCACTCTATCAGATCCGCGATCATACTTTCATCGGAGCAGGCTGCAGCTTTCATCTGCAGCCTGCTCCGACCCGGAATTGCTCCCTGCAGGACCCGGATACAGCCCCTCGGCCATTTTGGATCTGGGGCCTGCAGGGAGAAGACGTTCGGTACGAGGTGAGTACATCACCTTGTACCGATCGTCTCAGGGAAGCCCGCAGGGAGCCCCCTCCCTGCGCGATGCTTCCCTGTACCGCCGGTACACCGCGATCATGTTTGATCGCGGTGTGCCGGGGGTTAATGTGCCGGGGGCGGTCCGTGACCGCTCCTGGCACATAGTGCCGGATGTCAGCTGCGATATGCAGCTGACACCCGGCCGCGATCGGCCGCGCTCCCCCCGTGAGCGCGGCCGATCGCGTATGACGTACTATCCCGTCGGCGGTCATGGGGGCCCACCCCACCTCGACGGGATAGTACGTCAAATGTCGGGAAGGGGTTAAAGCTTTGGTGCAATTATAAAATAACATATAAAATGTAGCAAATTATTGTAACTGAATTGTAATTGAAGCTTGATCCAGCTCATCTGCAGGCAATATAAATGCATTGATTGGGGGAGCAACACTTTAGAACGAATATAGTATCCAACAGAAATGAGGTCTAAGGGGTAATATTTCTCCTTGTGGAGTGAGACATACCAGCTCTGGCTTGTCAACGTAAGGAGGCTTATTCGCTGTGAAATGCTCCTCTGGGAAATTTAATATACAATTTGCCTCTCCAAAGAAAAAGAGAACTTGAACTCTATAGCGCCACCTGTTGGAAGTAGCGATCCCTATAAAGGGTTGGTTGTGACTTGTAGGATCGCTACTTCCAACAGGTGGCACTGTAGAGTTCAAGTCCTCATTTTCTCTGAAGAGGCAATTTGCAACCGAATTAAAAATCAGGTATTGCTAAACATCTATCCATATAAATATGGTAAAATCAGTCAGAGCACTTGAGACTTCTCACTCATTTCAGACGTTTATCAGCTTTAGTCATTTGATTCTTCTTCTGAATTATATTCTGAGCGGGCTTTTAAATAAATCAAAATTCAGCTTTCAATTACTTACAATTAATCTTAGAAAAGTTCAGGAGAAGTGATAAGATCCTGCTGTCATAACAAGCTCGCTGATGATTCATTGCAAGCTAATTTTTGCAGGCTATGTACAGTGATTCATAAATGCTGTAGAAGCCAAACGGTTACAAATTTATAATTGTATTTTCTGAAAAAATTTTATAAATATGAAAAGTAAACTAAAGTAAAAGGTGCTTTTGAAACATCTAGATTATTTAAAAGTGTAATCTTACTGTCAATATTAAATATACATAAAAAGCCTGGTGAGGGAGGGGTTAGCTTTCTCAGCTCTGTTACATGCTCCATCTAAAAACTCTGATTGTGTTACAACTGCTTCACCCAGTAAACTAAGTGATACATTGTTGGAATCGGGGTCTCTTTTCCTACATTATGCAGCTCTCATGTGAGGTAATCAAAACCTGGCGACAGATCCCCTTTAAACCATACTTGCCAAATCTCTATGAAAAAGGGAGACTTTCTAGACTACAGGGAGAGTCGTCAAAAATCTGTCATGGCTCACTGGCTGAAATGTCTTAGAAATTAGGTATTTTAGAAAGTATCTATATGTAAAGGGAATCCGTCAGCAGGATTAACCCCCCCTAAGCAGTAAAGATGAGCAAACATTTCAAGGTACACTTTGGTTCGGGTCGGCAAATGCCTCAATGTTCGCCAAACATGTTCACAGTACGGTTTGGCGAACATACCAGAACCCCATTGACTTCAATGGAAGGCAAAATCAAATGCATAAACAACACTTTCAGGGGGCCAAAAAGCTTCCCAAACATCTAAAATTAGGGGCAGATACCAGGAAAAGTGGCATCAATTGGCCCATCAATTGCGCTACTAATAAATAATAAAAAAAAATGATGTTAGTTGCCCTCGTATTTTTGATAACCAGCCAGGTAAAACTGACAGCTGTGGGCTGCAACCCTCAGCTGTGAGGGCTAGCAAGGTTAGGTATCAAAAATAGAGGTGTCCCCATGCTGTTTTTGTTAATTATTTCAATAGATCATTTAAAAAATGGTGTGGGGTCCCCTACATTTTTGACAACCAGCCTTACTGAAGCAGGCAGTTGGGTGCTGGTATTCTCATGCTGGTAAGTGGCTATGGATATTGCCCTCCCAGCCTAAAAATATCAGCACCAAAAAAGGCACATCTATTAAATGCGCCAATTCTGGCACTTTGCCCCACTCTTCCCACTTTCCCTCTTGCAGTGGCAAGTGGAGTTCATATCTGTGGGGTTGATGTCACATCTGTATTGTTCAGTGACATCAAGCCCATGGTTTAGTAATGGAGAAGTTTCTACCCATTCTCATCCTATAGTTATATTTTCTAAATAAACACACATCTGAGAATCACTGAGGAATGAACTGCTGTAAGTGCAGCATCAGTGACCAGCAGTGACATCATTGAGGTTTCTGCTGGTCACAAAGCCAGCCAGGCCCCTGAACTGCAGTGACCTTGGTGAGATCACTGCTAGCACCATGATAAAAATTCTCACAGTGCTGTGCTGATCTCTCCAACGTCCCTGCAGTTCAGGGGCCCAGCTGAGAACTCAGACTTAGTGACCAGCGGTAACCTCGATGACGTTACCGCTAGTCACAGAGCTTCAACTCGCAGCAGCTCATTGCTCAGTGCTTCTCAGCCTGAATGGTCGCATCTTGGCAGCATCCAGGTTGAAAACTGTTTATCCACAGACATGGATTACTTCATGGGACAGAACAATGGGCAGGTGAGGGATATGGTTGTTTTTTATTTTCTATTTATTACAGAAGATGAGGGCTTCAATGGAATGTGCGTTAGGTGAGTATAAATGTGTTTGTTATGATGGACATGGTTGTTTTTTTATTTTTGTTTTATTACAGGAGACCATGGCTTCAGTGTAATGGATTATGATGTGAGTATGGTTTAATTTAGATTCATTTTAAGGAATCTGTGTCATTAGATCTGTATATACAGGTTTATATACTTCTGTATAAAGCTGTGAGCTAATATTAATAGCCTGCTACAAGCAACTGATTGCACCACAAGAGTGAGAACTTTCTCACACTCACTGTGATGTCAGTCAGGTCATAAGAATACTGCGGCAGCACATGCTGCTCAGTGTCTCTGCTGGATAGCAGGCTGCATAGTTGCATGATGCAACAATGCAACCAACCTTCCATATAGATGTACAAGAGCTATATCCATCGCTGGACGAATGGATCATTATCTTCCTAGCAGACAGGTAAGGAATATTGTGGTTTATTATTTTAACTTTGTTTCAGGAGACATTGACATAGATGCACCTTTTCTGGGGCAGCTGCAGGCTGCTATTTTTAGGCTGGGAGTGCCAATATCCTTGGCCCTTTACCAGCCTGAGAATACTAGCCCCCATCAGCCGCCGCCTTCTCTCATTGTTAACAGTTGAATACAACTCTCAACATTGTCCCCTGCTAGAGCTGATCGCCACACAAGCAGGGGACATTGATGTGAGCTGTCTTCTTTAGCACCTTGCACTGGAGAACAGCTCAAACAGTACTGTTGAATTCCAGGAGCCGGTATGTGTCACACTGATGACACAAGGATATCATCTGTGTGTCATCAGTGTGCACATACACTCACCGGCCACTTTATTAGGTACACCATGCTAGTAATGGGTTGGACCCCCTTTTGCCTTCCGAACTGCCTCAATTCTTCGTGGCATAGATTCAACAAGGTGCTGGAAGCATTCCTCAGAGATTTTGGTCCATATTGACATGATGGCATCACACAGTTGCCGCAGATTTGTCGGCTGCACATCCCAAAGATGCTCCATACAAGGCAGGATGGATCCATGCTTTCATGTTGTTTACGCCAAATTCTGACCCTATCATCCGAATGTCGCAGCAGAAATCGAGACTCATCAGACCAAGCAACGTTTTTCCAATCTTCTACTGTCCAATTTCGATGAGCTTGTACAAATTGTAGCCTCAGTTTCCTGTTCTTAGCTGAAAGGAGTGGTACCCGGTGTGGTCTTCTGCTGCTGTAGCCCATCTGCCTCAAAGTTCGACGCACTGTGCGTTCAGAGATGCTCTTAGGCCTACCTTGGTTGTAACAGGTGGCGACTTGAGTCACTGTTGCCTTTCTATCAGCTCGAACCAGTCTGCCCATTCTCCTCTGACCTCTGGCATCAACAAGGCATTTCCGCCCACAGAACTGCCGCTCACTGGATTTTTTTTCTTTTTCGGACCATTCTCTGTAAACCCTAGAGATGGTTGTGCGTGAAAATCCCAGTAGATCAGCAGTTTCTGAAATACTCAGACCAGCCCTTCTGGCACCAACAACCATGCCACGTTGAAAGGCGCTCAAATCACCTTTCTTCCCCATACTGATGCTCGGTTTGAACTGCAGGAGATTGTCTTGACCATGTCTACATGCCTAAATGCACTGAGTTGCCGCCATGTGATTGGCTGATTAGAAGTTAAGTGTTAACAAGAAGTTGGACAGGTGTACCTAATAAAGTGGCCGGTGAGTGTATGTGAGATGTTCTGCGGTCCATGCAGCTACCACAAACACTGATGTCTGAAACAGCCCTTAGTGATCTTGGTCATTTAACAAACTTTGGCAGACTTTTGCCGGTTTTTAGGAAAAAAGCTCAGGAATCCAAACACGAATTTAAATGTGCAACATTCGTGCCGAGTTTGAGATTGTCGAACGCTTTCCAAACAACCTTGCTCATCTCTACTAAGCAGTCTTTAATGGCATGTAGGTCAAAAGAAGGTGAATATAGTTATACTTTGATACTTTGACATCTGCAATCTGATGTCACCACGAGAGGTGGTGAGTTGTCCTTCAATGGAAGTCTTCAAACAGAGGCTGGACAGACATCTGTCTGAGATGGTTTAGTGAATCCTGCATTTTATTGAGCAGTTGGATGTGATGACCTTTGAGGTATTTTCTGACTCTAACATTCAATTATTCAATTTCTTATTCCAGAGAAATTCAAGTTTTTCTTATATGTAATTGGGCTGCTAAAATCTATGGGTTGGACACTGATCTGCATGAGACTCTGCCTCCAGAGCTTTTTATAAATAATAGTGTGATATGTAATGGCCACTCTCTGCTCTCTTGATTTCATTACAGAGCTGTGTGTGTTTATAACTGACACATCAGCAGGTTCCTCTCAGGGATTCAGCTTCCATCTCATAGGCAGACAGTGTTACAATATTGTTGTAATACAGCAGAGCTGTAAGAGCTGCAGCTGCTAACATGTTTGCAAGGAGACAAAGTTCAGTTCTACTGTTCTGAGTTAGTTACCTGTCTCACACTGGTTATACCCCTTTTATATAAAATATGCTCTAAAAGGCAGATTCTCATGCAGATCAGTATCTGGCCAGTAGATCTTAACAGCTCATTTACATAAAAGAACAATCATGGATGTCTCTGATATAAAAGCATCATTATATTTGGCTTCCTATGACCTACATGCCCATAGAGACAGTTTAGAAAAGTTGATCCTATTGATAGATTTCTTTTAGGCCGGTTTCACACGTCCTGATATTTCCGGTACCGGAAAAACCAGTATCGGAGATATCAATGTCTGTATGTCCGTGTGCTCAAGTGGCACAAACGTGCGGCATCCGTGTGCCCCCTGAGGACCACACGGACCGTGCAGGAGAGACAGCGCTACACTAAGCGCTGTCCCCCCCGCATGTGGTGCTCAAGGCAGAATTCATCTCTTCTCCCCCGCCGGAGAGAAGAGATGAAACATCATTTTTTTTTTTTTTTTTTGGGGGGGGTGAAAAATAAAGTTTGCATGTGCCCCCACCTCCCCCCTCAGTGCACCGCCCGGCCCCTTGCCGCAGAAATACTCACCTAGCTCCCGCGATGTCTCCTCTGTCCTCTCCACGCTGGCAGCTTCTCCTGTGCGAGCGGTCACGTGGGAGCGCTCATTACAGTCAGTGAATATTCCCTGACTGTAATGAGCGGTCCCACGTGACCGCTCACACAGAAGAAGCTGCAAGCGCGGAGAGGACAGAGGAGACATCGCGGGAGCTAGGTGAGTATTTCTGCGGCAAGGGGCCGGGCGGCGCACTAGGGGGGGACGCGGGGGCACATGCAAACTTTATTTTTCACCCCCCCAAAAAAAAAAACAAAAAAAAACCTTGATCTGTCATCTCTTCTCTCCGGCGGGGGAGAAGAGATGAATTCCGCTTTCAGCACCACAGCGGGGGGACAGTGCTTACTGTAGCGCTGTCTCTCCTGCGGGCGGTACGTGCACACGGAGGAGAGTGCACACTGTTCTCCGTGTGCACGTGTGCTGTCCGTATTGTGGTCCGTGCTGCCGGTAGAAAATGGACATGTCTACGTGTTTTCAGCACGGACATGCGGTCCATGTGAAAACACGCACATGTGCATAGGCCCATTCATTTTAATGGGTCTACGTGTGTCAGTGTCTCCGGTACGTGAGAAAACTGTCACTACACGTACCGGAGACACTGACGTGTGAAAGAGGCCTTAAAGAGACAAGGAGCTGGGTGTGTAAAGGTGGGGATTGGATAGGGTGTGGTTGTGGCTTAGCAAAAGGAGTGTAATTATGGTGAAGCACTCAGTAATTGAATCACTCTCCCACCTATTTGTCATAAAAAGTTGCAAAAATATATATAACATTAAAACAACCAGAAGTTGCACCAATTTTGCAAAACACATTGCAGAAGGCAACAAACTTGAGTGAGTTGGAAAGTTTTAAGTCAAGTGTGTTAAATAATAATCCAACCCTACCAGAAAGACATATAAATCTATATGTCTTTCACATACAAAAAACCTCTGTCTAGATATAATCAAAGCTGTAGCTAAACCTCCATATGTTCATCATCCAGGACTTTATAATAGACATAGAGGTTTGCCCCTTGATAATATCATGTGGAATAATCCCTAATATGCCTCTGTGTTGTTGCATAATCATTGCTAAGCCATAAAGAGTTTTATTTACAAGGACAACCAGGAACATCAGTAAAAATCATGCAAGCCACCTCTATTCTTGTTCCCTTATCACCTTGAATTTATTTTATATAACTAATGCACTGTCACACACAAAGCATACGTTGTTACTCTCGATACTTAGCTTCCATCCCTGGTGTACTTGTGAAACCAATAAATGTTGAGGCTTCTGCCAAGTTGGAATCTCTTGGAAAAAAATCTCAGCATTGAGATAATATAAAGAAATTATCGTCCTTCCAGGCCACTGATGAATCATACGCAGAACCATATGGGCAATCTGGTATTACATCTGCCTCAACCAGACTGACTCTGTACATAAACAGGTGTTCACTTTCCAGTCCTACAACTATGTGCTGCCCATACATAGTGTGAGTTATGTTAACAAGAAGGGTTTGTACAGAAAGATCTTGGCTCTTACTAGTCCCTTGTTTTCCAAATTAGCATGAGAAAGCTATTGTCAAAGTGATATTTGTTCATGTCATATGGTTACATAGTGATTTTACAGATTTTTACTACTTTTAGCAAGTGATCACAAAGAGGTCATAGCAATTTCTTGTGGGTGTATTTCTCATATATGGTGATGCAATCCAGTTGACATCTGTTCTATAACTGGAGCAAAAATGGTAGTTTGCAAATCATTTTTTGTCCGACCTCAAAAATGGATAGCGACTGTATGTTTTTTTTTTATTCTGATGTCAACAGGAAACAGATAACAGATGATCTTCTGCTATGCCATATGAGAATGAGTTAATTTAGGTTTTTGTCAAATGAACTGTGTTAGGGCTTTTTTTTTTTTTACACTGAGCTTACATTTTTATGGATGCCATTTTAACTCCTTACCAACATACTGTATAACGCACTGGTGTATCATATGTCAGATCCCTGACTTTGTGGGTTCACAAGCCAAGCACGACTTTTTATCAGTAGATGATGGCTGTGATAAAATCAGCCATCATCTGCTTCTAACAGCTCCTCCTGTGGCAGTCAAACTGTTAACACAGTAAGGCTACTTTCACACTAGCGTCGTACGACGCATGTCGCAATGCGTCGTTATGTAGAAAAAACGCATCCTGCAAAGTTGCCGGCAGCATGCATTTTATCTCCATAGACTTATACATAGTGACGCATTGCGACGGAGTGCCACACGTTGCAACTGTCGTGCGATGGTTGCGTCGTGTTTTGGCGGACCGTCGGCACAAAAAAGTTACATGTAACTTTTTTTGTGCGTCGTGTCCGCCATTTCTGACTGCACATGCGAGGCCGAAACTCCACCTCCTCCACCCCGGACATTGCAATGGGGTAGCGGATGCGTTGAAAAACTGCATCCGCTGTCCCCATTGTGCAAAATTAACACACTGTCCGTCGGTACATCGGCCGACGGTTTGCGATGGCCCGTACCAACGGACTAGTGTGAAAGTAGCCTAAATGCCGCTGTCAATCTTTTACAGCAGCATTGATATCATGCTGGCATGGGGGTTGTGAAATTCTAATTCGTCATCAGCACGCCCATGATGTGTTTGCGGGGCACCGATGGCTGCCATGTGACCATGGTTCTGCTAGAGACTCCTGTACCTATCATGATGGCACTCATGTGAAAATGAGCCCGTGGCTGGCGTTCATAAGAGACCCTGATATTTTCTATATGAAGAAATGCTGTGGCATCTCTGCATATAGCACAAGCGATCAGTTAATCGCATGTTTAAGTCTCCTAAGGGGACTAACTAATTGAGTGAAAAGTAAAAAAAAGTTTTAAGAAATACGAAAAAAAATTGTTTTATAAAAGTTAAAATTGCCCTGCTTTTTCCCCACTAAAAAGTAAGAAATAAAAAAATGTTAAATAATACACATATTTTGTATCACAGCATTCATAGAAGTCTGATCTATCAAAATATAAAATCAATTAACCCAATTGGTAAACAAAGGAAAGAACTGAGAAAAATCTGAAAATGTCAGAATTTTTTTTTATGGCCACTGCAACAACATACAAAAATGTAATGAGGCAATCACAATATTGTATCTACTTCAGTGTGATATTAATAAAAATAGGCATAGAAAATAATCCCTTCACATAGCTGCATATCACGAAAATTGAAAACTTTACTGATCTTGGAAAATGGCGACACAAGAGATAATTTATTTATTTTTTCAAATTTCTGAATTTATTTTCACCACTTCAATAAGACAAAAACTATACATGTTTGGTATCTCCGCCATCATACTGATCTGGAGAATCATATTGCCAGGTGATTTTTACCAAAAAAACAAAAGCGCAAAAAGGGAAAATCGCCCAGCTGGGAATGGGTTAACATAGATAAGGCATTTTGATTTTTTCAATTTCATCTTATTTGGGGAAAGCAGTGACTGAAAAGAATCCGTTCTAGTGTTTCGACTTGTTTACGGCTACGCTTTTTTCGATTTTTTAGTTTTTAACGTAAGGTTAAAATAATTTAATATTTTGTTAGATTGGAAAATGTAAACATTTCTTCAGTTTTTAAATGGAAAAATTAGGTGATTTAAACTTTTATGTCTTAAAAAAATGTGTATTTTAAAACTTGAATCCCAATATATGCGCTAAGAATTCTCAATTTTATATATTTTCTGGAGCAGTAATGCAATTCAAATTTCAAATATTTGATGTTCTCCTGCTATAGCGCTACAGAGTGCTACTTTATTTGTTGGTTACATATGGAGATGGCTACTCTTAGTAAGCACCTGTTCACACCTGATTTCTGTTTGGAAGTGACTGTCAGTCATTTGATATTTTTATAAATTGCCTCTCTGACTGAGCACTCCGCCCCTCAGCCTCAGGCGTTTTTCATAACAGCAGGATCCAATCTTCCCTAATAAATGTAAGCTATCACGTCTTGAAAGGAGTCCTGACAGGATAGGTCCCAGCAACGAGAATCATCTTATCGCGGCTGCTCGGTACACATGAATTGGCCAATTTATGTGCTAAGTATTCTCAATTTTTCATGTTTTCTAGTGCAGTAATGCAACTAAAATTTCATATATTTCATGTTTTCATGCTATAGAGTGCTACTTTTTTTGTTGGTTATATATGGAGATGGCTACTCTTTGTAAGCACCTGTACACTCCTGATTTCTGTTTGAATGTGCCGGTCAGTCTTTTGATATTTTTTTTTCTACCAAATATGTTGTTATTATTATTATTTATTTATTTAAATTTTAAAACTAGGAAAAGGGGGTGATGTAAGCTTTTATAATTTATGCAGTTTCATGTAATTAATATTTTATAAAACTTGTTTTATTTTTTATTTTATTTTTTATTCCCCTATTCTTGTTACGGGCAATGTGCTGGCTTTGTAACGCAGACAACATCTGTCAGGTATAATGCAGGCTCAGTTCCTGAGTCAGCGACATAAACACACCAAGATCTTAAATTTACATTTTGTGGGCACAAAAAGGGTTAATGTAGCTAAACTGACTACTGTATTAGTAAACAGTAGGGTTGAGCGAAACGGATCGGACAAAATCAAAAATCGCCGACTTTTGGCAAAGTCGGGTTTCATGAAACCCGACCCGATCCTAGTGTGGGATTGGCCATGAGGTCGGCGATCTTCGCGCCAAAGTCGCGTTTCGAATGACACGTTCAGCGCCATTTCTCAGCCAATGAAGGAGGACGCAGAGTGTGGGCAGCGTGATGACATAGGTCTCGGTCCCCACCATCTTAGAAAAGGGCATGACAGTGATTGGCTTGCTTTCTGCGGCGTCACAGGGGCTATAAAGGGGCGCGCACGCCGACCGCCATCTTAAATCTGCTGATCTCAGCATAGGGAGAGGTTGCTGCAGCTTCATCAGAAGAAGGGATATAGTTAGGGAGGGAAGATTAACCCCCAAACCTCTTGTGCTGTAGCAATTTCCACTGTCCAACACCACCTTTTTTTGCAGGGACAGTGGAGGCTATTTTTTTGTGCATCAGCTCTGTAGCTTATTAGGCTGCCTTATAAGGCTCCCTGATAGCTGCATTGCTGTTTGCACGCTGCTGTGCAAACCAACTGCTTTTTTAAAAGCAAAAATCCAGTTGCTCCTTTCTGCAGTTATCTTGTTTATTTGTCCACACTTTTGTGTGCAGCAGTCCTTTTTGTTGCTGCCATACTTGTCCTGAGATCATTGTAGGGAGATTGAAATTGTACTACAGTCCTTGGATTTTTTCAGATATCTTCCAGCCACATTCTGCCACTTACATTGTGTTGTGTTATACACTGGGTCTGAGTTGTGGTGCAGTCTCCCCCCAAAAAAGGGTGTTTCAAATTGTCACAAAGCGGATATACATCAGTTCTGTTAGTTTGTCGTATATCAGCCAGCCACGTTCTGCCACTTACAGTACAGACCAAAAGTTTGGACACACCTTCTCATTTAAAGATTTTTCTGTATTTTCATGACTATAAAAATTGTACATTCACACTGAAGGCATCAAAACTATAAATTAACACATGGGGAATTATATACTTAACAAAAAAGTGTGAAACAACCGAAATTATGTCTTATATTCTAGGTTCTTCAAAGTAGCCACCTTTTGCTTTGATGACTGCTTTGCACACTCTTGGCATTCTTTTGATGAGCTTCAAGAGGTAGTCACCAGGAATGGTTTTCACTTAACAGGTGTGCCCTGTCAGGTTTAATAAGTGGGATTTCTTGCCTTATAAATGGGGTTGGGACCATCAGTTGTGATGTGCAGAAGTCTGGTGGATGCACAGGTGATAGTCCTACTGAATAGACTGTTAGAATTTGTATTATGGCAAGAAAAAAGCAGCTAAATGTAAAGAAAAATGAGTGGCCATCATCACTTTAAGAAATGAAGGTCAGTCAGTCCGAAAAATTGGGAAACCTTTTAAAGTGTCCCCAAGTGTAGTAGCAAAAACCATCAAGCGCTACAAAGAAACTGGCTCACATGAGGACTGCCCCAGGAAAGGAAGACCAAGAGTCACCTCTGCTTCTGAGGATAAGTTTATCCGAGTCACCAGCCTCAGAAATCGCAGGTTAACAGCAGCTCAGGTCAATGCACACAGAGTTCTAGCAGCAGACACATCTCTACAACAACTGTTAAGAGGAGACTTTGTGCAGCTGGCCTTCATGGTAAAACAGCTGCTAAGAAATCACTGCTAAGGACAGGCAACAAGCAGAAGAGACTTGTTTGGGCTAAAAAACATAAGGAATGGACATTAGACCAGTGGAAATCTGTGCTTTGGTCTGATGAGTCCAAATTTGAGATCTTTGGTTCCAACCACCGTGTCTTTGTGTGACCCAGAAAATGTGAATGGATGGACTCTACATGCCTGGTTCCCACCGTGAAGCATGGAGGAGGAAGTGTGATGGTGTGGGGGTGCTTTGCGGGTGACACTGTTGGGGATTTATTCAAAATTGAAGGCATACTGAACCAGCATGGCTTCCACAGCATCTTGTAGCGGCATGCTATTCCATCCGGTTTGTGTTTAGTTGGACCATCATTTATTTTTCAACAGGACAATGACCCCAAACACGCCTCCAGGCTGTGTGAGGGCTATTTGACCAAGAAGGAGAGTGATGGGGTGCTACGCCAGATGACCTGGCCTCCACAGTCACAGACCTGAACCCAGTTGAGATGGTTTGGGGTAAGCTGGACCACAGAGTAAAGGCAAAATGGCCAACAAGTGCTAAGCATCTCTGGGAACTCCTTCAAGATGGTTGGAAGACCATTCCCGGTAACTACCTCTTGAAGCTCATCAAGAGAATGCCAAGAGTGTGCAAAGCAGTCATCAAAGCAAAAGGTGGCTACTTTGAAGAACCTAGAATATAAGACATAATTTCAGTTGTTTCACACTTTTTTGTTAAGTATATAATTCCACATGTATTATTTCATAGTTTTGATGCCTTCAGTGTGAATGTACAATTTTCATAGTCATGAAAATACAGAAAACTCTATAAATGAGAAGGTGTGTCCAAACTTTTGGTCTGTACTGTACATTGTGTTGTGTTATACACTGGGCCTGAGTTGTGATGCAGTCTCCCCCCAAAAAAAGGGTGTTTCAAATTGTCACAAACTGGATATACGTCAGTTCTGTTAGTTTGTCGTTTATCAGCCAGCCATGTTCTGCCACTTACATTGTGTTGTGTTATACACTGGGCCTGAGTTGTGGTGCAGTCTTCCCCCCAAAAAAGGGTGTTTCAAATTGTCACAAAGTGGATATATGTCAGTTCTGTTAGTTTGTCGTATATCAGCCAGCCACGTTCTGCCACTTACATTGTGTTGTGTTATACACTGGGCCTGAGTTGTGGTGCAGTCTCCCCCCAAAAAAAGGGTGTTTCAAATTGTCACAAAGTGGATATACTTCAGTTCTGTTAGTTTGTCGTATATCAGCCAGCCACATTCTGCCACTTACATTGTGTTGTGTTATACACTGGGCCTGAGTTTTGGTTCAGTCTCCCAAAATAAAAAGGGAGATTTAAATTCTCAACAAGTTTATATACACCTTCTACCTTGTTTTACAGTACCATATAACAGTTTTTATTTTGGTAATATTTTCCCAAAAATGGGGAAGTCTGGTGGAAGAGGCTGTGGGCGGTCGTTGCCACTGATGGTGGTGGTGGTGGTGGAGCATCTGGTTGTAGTGGGAAATACAAAATAGCACCTAAGGCTGGAGGTATTGAGCCAACGTCATCATCTGGCTACACAAGGCCTCGAAGGCTTCCTTATCTTGGAGTAGGAAAACCGCTTTTAAAGCCGGAGCAGCAGGAAAAAGTTTTGGCTTTCCTTGCCGACTCAGCCTCTAGCTCTTCCGCCTCCTCTTCAGAAAGTTCAAAATATAAAAGCAGTCGTCAGTGGATGCTCCCAGTCAGGAACAAGACATTTCCTTGTGTCCTTCACCCAAACCAAAAGTGAAGGATGCATCAGGCGACACTACAGGTTACTCCATGGAGCTCTTTACAAATACCGTGCCTGGGTTAGAAAGGAAAATTGTTAACTGCCCATTACAAGATGAATCGTACATGGAGTGCACTGATGCACAGCCACAGCTAGATTATTATGCTGTTCCATTGACTCAGATCACTATATTGCCCTCGCAGTGTACTGAGCCAGAATCTGACCCTGATGAGACTATGGTGCCCCGTCCCGAACGCTATAGCACCTTACACGGTGACACAGAGGAAGGTGCACATGACATTGAAGAGGAGGTGATAGATGACCCAGTTGTTGACCCAGATTGGCAGCCATTGGGGGAAGAGGGTGCCACTGCCAGTAGCTCAGAAGCGGAGGAGGATGATCCGCAGTAGCCATCTATATTGCAACAGCTGTCATCTGGCAGGCCCGTATCAGGCCAAAAACGTGTGAGTCAAAAACAAAAACAGTTTTAGGACAGCGTGGCCATCCGGTGAAAGTAGCACAGCATGCAATGCCTGAAAAGGTATTCGATAGTAGGAAGAGTGCAGTGTGGCAATTTTTTAACCAAGATCCGAATGATCAGTCAAAAGTTATCTGTAAGAAATACTCAAAGACCTTTAGCAGAGGGAAGAATCTTCAAAATTTAAATACAAAGTGCATGCGTAGACATTTAACCAGCATGCACTTGCAAGCCTGGACTAACTACCAAATGTCTCGTACCGTTGGTGCACCTGCTCAGAATGAAGGTAGTCAGCAATGCTACATTGCTTCCCTCACTGTAAGCCCACCGGTTAGGACACCACCAGCAGCAAATGTGGAGGTATCATCGCAAGGCCAAAGCAGTCAGGGAATCACAAGGTTATTGGTAGGAAACACTGTATGTAGGCCAACATCAAGAATACCATCAACAACCCTCTCTCAATCCACCATGTCCAGCACCACCACCACCGCTAGTTCCACCATATGCAGCTCTCAAGTCCAGCTCACCCTACAAGAGACTCTCGTTAGGAAAAGAAAGTACTCATCCTCTCATCCGCGTACACAGGGTTTGAACGCCACATTGCTAGACTAGTCTCATTAGAGATGATGCCCTACCGGTTGATTGAAAGCGAAGCTTCCATAGACCGGATTGCCTACGCAGTACCACGCTATGACCTACCCAGTCGGCACTTCTTTGCGATAAAAGCCATCCCAGCCCTCCACCAGCATGTCAAAGATCACATTGTCCATGTACTGAGGCAATCAGTCAGTGGAAAGGTGTACTTCAGAACAGATGCATGGACCAGTAGGCATGGCCAGGGATGTTACGTGTCCATCACGGCACACTGGGTTAATGTGGTGGATGCAGGGTCCACTGGGGGCAGCCATAGTGGGACAGTTCTGCCTAGCCCACAGTCTAGGAAACAATTGGCTGTAGGCGTTCACCACCCCTCCTCCTCCTCCTCCTCCAGAAGCAAAAGCTCATCCACAGAGTGCAGTCGCACGACCACTCCATCCGCAGCTGGCAGTGCTGCACACGAGGTGTCCCATTATCGAACAGCTAGTGGTAAGCGTCAGCAGGCTGTGTTACAAATGAAGTGTTTGGGCGACAACAGTCACACCGTGGAGGTACTGGCCGAGTACTTGCAGCAATAAACTCAGTCATGGCTGGGCAGTGTACATCTTGAGGCAGGCAAGGTAGTCAGTGATAACGGAAGGAATTTTATGGCTGCCATAGCCCTTTCAGAACTGAAACACATACCTTGCCTGGATCACACCTTGAACCTGGTGGTGCAGTTCTTCCTGAAAAATTATCCGGGGTTACCAGCCCTGCTCCTGAAGGTGTGAAGACTTTGCTCGCACATCCGCCGGTCGCCCGTACACTCCAGCCGTATGCTGAACCATCAGCGATCGCTGAATCTTCCCCAGCACCACCTAATAATCGACGTTGCAACAAGGTGGAACTCCACACTGCACATGCTTCAGAGGCTGTAAGAACAGAGGCGTGCTGTAATTTATTTGTTGGAGGATACACATACACGGGCAGGCACTTGGATGGCAGACATGGAGTTGTCTGGTGTGCAGTGGTCGAAGCTACAAGACCTCTGTCATTTCCTTCAGTGTTTTGAGGAATGCACACGGCTGTTAAGTGCAGACGACGCCATAATAAGCATGAGCATCCCACTAATGCGTCTGCTGATGCAAAGTTTGATGCACATTAAGGAGCAGGCATCTGCAGCTGAAGAGGAGGGAAGCCTTGATGACAGCCAGCCATTGTCAGCTCAGGGAACTCTCCTGGACAAGGTGGCAGACGAAGAGGAGGAGGATGATGGGGATGAATATTTATGGGAGGAGGATGCTTCTCAGGGGGCAATAGAAACTGGTGTTGCAAGGTCAAGTACAGGGTTTTTGCGGGACACAAGTGATGTTGATTTGCAAGAAAGTGCTCCTCAACCAAGCACAAGCAGTGAATTGACACCTGGAACATTGGCCCACATGGCTGAGTATGCCTTGCGTATCCTAAAAAGGGACCCCCGCATTATCAAAATGATGACCGATGACGATTACTGGTTGGCCTGCCTCCTGAATCCACGATATAAAGGAAAATTACAAAATATCATGCCACGTGAGAACCTTGAGCAAGTATTGGCTACCAAACAAGCAACTCTTGTAGACCGTTTGGTTCAGGCATTCCCAGCACACAGCGGCGGCGATGGTTCTCACACGAGCCGTAGTGGGCAACATGGCAGAGGTGTTAGAGGTGCACAAATCTGAAGTGGCATTGGACAGAGGGGTTTTCTGAACAGGTTGTGAAGAGATTTCGCAACGACCGCTGACACGACAGGTACTGCTGCATCGATTCAAAGTGACAGGAGACAGCATTTGTCCAGTATGGTTACGAACTACTTTTCCTCCCTTATCGATGTTCTCCCTCACACGTCATTCCCCTTTGATTACTGGGCATCTAAAATAGACACCTGGCCTGAATTGGCAGAATATGCATTACAGGAGCTTGCTTGCCCTGCTGCTAGTGTGCTATCAGAAAGAGTCTTCAGTGCTGCTGGCTCAATACTGACCGAAAAAAGGACACGTCTGGCTAACCAAAATGTTGATGATCTAACCTTCATTAAAATGAACCAATCATGGATTTCAAATTATTTTGCCCCACCTTCCCCTGCTGACACGTAGCTTGCCTGAAAAATGTCTTGCTTTTGGCCTGCTCTTACTGACATCTCCAATTCCTCCATTTGCAGCTGCTGAATGTCCACCATAGGCCATTTTTATACCTCCTTAAATGGGCTGACTCCCCCCACAGGGCCGTGATCACCACCTGGCGCAAGCACCCGTGTGAGTGCCATTTGCCTGGACAGGTGGGTGGGCCCACTCTTGGGTGACGGCACTAGCACAGAGTCCCTCATAGTACAATGAAGTGTCTCTGATGGTGGAGGTGCACAACCGATGTCAGACACACCGTTGTAATATGAGGGGCCCTGTGCCAGTACCGCCGCCCACAAGAAAGTGTTCCCCCAGCTCGAACAGTGCTCTACCACTTGCAATACTTACCTCTCCCTGCTCCACCACTGTGTAGTCTGTGCTGTTAAATCCTTCAATGGCACTGCCAATACAAATTGAAATGATAGATGATAGTTAAAATATACAGGGGCCCTGGCCTCCATTTAGACCAGTTAATACTTTGCGCCTCCTACCACTGTCTGATACTCAGCAGAGGAGCCCACCCCTGTACCTAGCTATGCCACCTGTTTATTTATGAAAAAAATTTTGGCAGACATTTAGCCTACTTACTTATTTGGGCCTACTCACTCTGTCAGCCACTCCTTACAGTTGTCCTCCGCTGAACAAAGCAATGCCGCCTGTTTAGTCCTGTTACCAATTTTGAACTGCATTTAGCCTACTTACTTATTTGGGCCTACTCACTGTGTCAGCCTCTCATTACAGTTGTCCTCCACTGAACAAAGCAATGCCACCAGTTTAGTCCTGTTACCATTTTTGAACTACATTTAGCCTACTTACTTATTTGGGCCTACTCACCTGTGTCAGCCTCTCCTTAAAGTTGTCCTCCACTGAACAAAGCAATAATGTCTGGTTAGTTCTGTTACCAATTTTGAACTGCATTTAGCCTACTTACTTATTTGGGCCTACTCACTGTGTCAGCCTCTCATTACAGTTGTCCTCCACTGAACAAAGCAATGCCGCCTGTTTAGTCCTGTTACCAATTTTAAACTGCATTTAGCCTACTTACTTATTTGTGCCTACTCATTGTGTCAGTCTCTCATTACAGTTGTCCTCCACTGAACAAAGCAATGCCACCAGTTTAGTCCTGTTACCATTTTTGAACTGCATTTAGCCTACTTAGTTATTTGGGCCTACTCTCTGTGTCAGCCTCTCCTTACAGTTGTCCTCCGCCGAACAAAGCAATGCCACCTGGTTAGTCCTGTTACCAATTTTGAACTGCATTTAGCCTACTTAGTTATTTGGGCCTACTCACTGTGTCAGCCTCTCCTTACAGTTGTCCTCCACTGAACAAAGCAATGCCGCCTGGTTAGTCCTGTTACCAATTTTGAACTGCATTTAGCCCACTTCATTATTTGGGCCTATATTTGTTTTTCCTCCTCATCCTGCCCATTGCCCAGCCACTGCTAGATGAGTCTGCTGGTACATTGACCCAGACCGCTACATTCCCCTTGCACTCTACACAGCCAGAATCTGACCCCGCTGAAAGTCAGGTTCCCCTTCCCGCATACTATACCACCTTACACGGGGACAAAGAGGAAGGTGCAGATGAAAGTGCTGGTTCCTTCAACAGGTAGGGGGGCATACTCGTTGGCAACGTCACTGGCACAGGGCCCCTCAAAGTATGCAAAAGTGTCGCTGCCGGTGGGAGGCGCCCCCGCCGTGCAAACACACCACCGTACTTTGAGGGGGCCAATGCCAATGCGAATGAGTGCCCCCCCCCCCCCGCTTGCTCAGGATCACAGCACTTGCAAAGTTGAAATACTTACCTCTCCCTGCTCCACCGCCGTGACATATTCCGCGTTTCCTGGGCCCACGAAAATCTTGAGCCAGCCCTACCCCCACAACTTTAGCCAAATGACCCCCAGTTTTCAATGCCTAACTATTATTATAAAGTAAATTAACATTGACAAGCTTCAGTAATAAGAATTGATGTTTTTGGCATTAAAATGGGCACTGCAGGTTTTTTCCTGTCCTACACTTACTGCCGACTTTGATTCCTCTTTGACTTGCATTGGGTTTCGTGTTTCAGTCGGCCCCCGACTTTACGCAATAATCGGCCGATTTCACCAGACCCGACTTTTGACAAAGTCGGGTTTCGCGAAACCCGACTCGATCCAAAAAAAGTAAAAGTCGCTCAACTCTAGTAAACAGGTAAGATGAAGAATAGAGGCAATGTTCAGATGTTTACTATGTTTTGGTTTTCTTCATTCTTCCTGTGTTTTGTAAAGTGTAGCATTGCATTTTCTTCACGTTATTGTATTCAAACAGAAAACAAAACTCTTACATTTCAAAATCAATGTAATATTGGAATAGAAACATGGCATTGTTCTATACTCTGAGCCTGTTGTAATAAGCCATTTCCAGGAGTTTATAGTGTGATCATAGAAAGATCAGGTCACCTGCACTGTATTGCTTGCTGATTCCCTAGAGTTCTGTTTCTTCTAGTACAGCGTAAATGTGTCCTCTTCTGCACTACTGAATGTAAAACTCAAAGCGATAAGGAAGTGACAGGTTTAATAGATTTCATAGGAAAGAGAAAGCAGAGATATCACTCCAGTAATATCAAGCTGCACACTGCAACTGAACAATTCCTCAGTTTCGATTGTTAAGGAACTGTTAAGCCTAGGGAAAAAAAAATATATATATATATACCTATAACTCTATATAGATGTGCAGAAATATCTTACATCTACAGAGCATATATGTATATACTCTGTGTGTGTATGTGTATATATATATAAATATATATACATCTTGATAATATATACTATACACATATATCGTAGTGTATATATATATTTATATATATGTGTGCGTGTGGCTATATTTTTATATATATATATATATATATATACAATATACACATATACTGTATATATATATATATACTAGCTGTACTACCCGGCTTCGCCCGGGTTAATGACTGCTGTTAGCAAAATAGAATGTGTTAACAAAAATTTATTCTGCACACAAAAACCACAAAACAAATAGATAGAAATGTAATTATTAAAAGGCAAAAACTAAGCAAATAGAAGCATTTCACAACATATATTAGCTTTGTTATACTGAGAATGTCTTTGTTGCCTATATTAACCAATCAGAGCTCAGGTTAATTAACTGTAGCAAAATAGAAGCTGAGCTGTGATTGGTTGCTATTGGCAGCCTGATAAATCCCCAGCCAACAGGAAGCCCTCCCCCCTGGCAGTATATATTAGCTCACACATACACATAATAGACAGGTCATGTGACTGACAGCTGCCGTATTTCCTATATGGTACATTTGTTGCTCTTGTAGTTTGCTTATTAATCAGATTTTTATTTTTGAAGGACAATACCAGACTTGTGTGTGTTTTAGGGCGAGTTTTATGTGTCAAGTTGTGTGTGTTGAGTTGCGTGTGGCGACATGCATGTAGCGACTTTTGTGAGATGAGTTTTGTGTGGCGACATGCGTGTAGCAACATTTTGTGTGTTGAGTTGCATGTGACAGGTTAGTGTAGCAAGTTGTGTGCAGCAAGATTTGTGCATGGCGAGTTTTGCGCGTGGCGAGTTTTATGTGTGGTGCATTTTGAGTATGTGCAAGTTTTGTGTGAGGCAACTTTTGCATGTGGTGCAACTTTTGTACATGTGGCAATTTTTCTGTGTGTGCAAGTTTTGCATGAGGTGAGTTTTCCATGAGGTGAGTTTTGCACGTGTGGCGAGTTTTGCGTGAGCCTAGTTTTGCATATGGCGAGTTTTGCATGTAGCGAGTTTTGAGTGGTGACTTTTGTGTTTCGACTTTTATGTGGCGAGGTTGGTGTGTGTGTGTGGTGAAATGTGTGCTGAGGGTGGTATATGTGTTCAAGCACGTGGTAGTGTGTGGCGCATTTTGTGTTTGTGTTCATATCCCCGTGTGTGGTGAGTATCCCATGTCGGGGCCCCACCTTAGCAACTGTACGGTATATACTCTTTGTCGCCATCGCTCTCATTCTTTAAGTCCTCATTGTTCACATCTGGCAGCTGTCAATTTTCCTCCAACACTTTTCCCTTCACTTTTTCCCCATTATGTAGATAGGAGCAAAATTGTTTGGTGAATTGGAACGCGCGGGGTTAAAATTTCACCTCACAACATAGCCTATGACGCTCTCGGGGTCCAGACGTGTGACTGTGCAAAATTTTGTGGCTGTAGCTGCGACGGTACAGATGCCAATCCCGGACATACACACATACATACATACACACATTCAGCTTTATATATTAGATATACCTGTATGTAATCTCCTGTATATAGTATATACCTGTGTGTCATCTCACCTATATATAGTATATATCTGTGTGTCATCTCCTGTATATAGTATATACCTGTATGTCATCTCCTCCTATACATAGCATATACCTGTGTCATCTCCTCCTGTATATACTATATACCTGTAGGTAATCTGCTCCTGTATATAGTATATACCTGTGTGTCATCTCCTCCTGTATATAGTATATACCTGTATGTCATCTCCTCCTGTATGTAGTATGTACCTGTATGTCATCTCCTCCTCTATATAGTATATACCTGTGTGTCATCTCTCCTGTATATAGTATATATCTGTGTGTCATCTCCTCCTGTATATAGTATATACCTGTGTGTCATCTCCCCTGTAAATAGTATATACCTGTGTGTCATCTCCTGTATATAGTATATAGCTGTATGCCATCTCCTCCTGTATTAGCCCTCGTTCACACGTTATTTGGTCAGTATTTTTACCTCAGTATTTGTAAGCTAAAATGGCAGCCTGATAAATCCCCAGCCAACAGTAAGCCCACCCCCTGGCAGTATATATTAGCTCACACATACACATAATAGACTGGTCATGTGACTGACAGCTGCCGGATTCCTATATGGTACATTTGTTGCTCTTGTAGTTTGTCTGCTTATTAATCAGATTTTTATTTTTGAAGGATACCAGACTTGTGTGTGTTTTAGGGCGAGTTTCGTGTGTCAAGTTGTGTGTGTTGAGTTGCGTGTGGCGACATGCATGTAGGGACTTTTGTGAGATGAGTTTTGTGTGGCGACATGCGTGTAGCAACTTTTTGTGTGTCGAGTTGCATGTGACAGGTTAGTGTAGCAAGTTGTGTGCAGCAAGTTTTGCGCATGGCGAGTTTTGCGCGTGGCGAGTTTTATGTGTGGTGCCTTTTGAGTATGTGCAAGTTTTGTGTGAGGCAACTTTTGCATGTGTTGCAACTTTTGTGCATGTGGCAATTTTTCTGCGTGTGGCAATTTTTCTGCGTGTGCAAGTTTTGCGTGTGGCGAGTTTTGCACGTGTGGCGAGTTTTGCATGTGGAGAGTTTTGCGCGTGGCGAGTTTTGAGCGGCGACTTTTGTGTTTCTACTTTTATGTGGCGAGGTTGGTGTATGTGTGGTGAAATGTGCACTGAGGGTGGTATATGTGTTCGAGCACGTGGTAGTGTGTGGCGCATTTTGTGTGTGTGTTCATATCCCCGTGGTGGTGTGATTATCCCATGTTGGGGCCCCACCTTAGCAACTGTACAGTATATACTCTTTGGTGCCATCGCTGTCATTCTTTAAGTCCCCCTTGTTCACATCTGGCAGCTGTTAATTTGCCTCCAACACTTTTCCTTTCATTTTTTCCCCATTATGTAGATAGGGGCAAAATTGTTTGGTGACTTGGAAAGCGCGGGGTTAAAATTTCACCTCACAATATAGCTTTGACGCTCTCAGGGTCCAGACGTGTGACTGTGCAAAATTTTGTGCCTGTAGCTGCGACGCCTCCAACACTTTTCCTTTCACTTTTTCCCCATTATGTAGATAGGGGCAAAATTGTTTGGTGAATTGGAAAGCGCGGGGTTAAAATTTCACCTCACAACATAGCCTATGACGCTCTCGGGGTCCAGACGTGTGACTGTGCAAAATTTTGTGGCTGTAGCTGCTACGGTTCAGATGCCAATCCCGGACATACATACATACATACATACATACACACACACACACATTCAGCTTTATATATTAGATATATATATATATATATATACACATTATCAATTCATATAGTTCCACTTGCATAATGTCAGGGTTTTATAATGAGTAGCCAATTGCATCAGCCACGTGATGATGATCTTCATTTTCATGTGTAGATTAAGACTAGGGGTACACGACTACTTTGGCCACACCAGCCATCGTGCGACCAAAGTTCACTCAGTAACATCACTGACACTGTAGAACTGAATGGGTCTCATTGCATCACCTACACTACTGCAACAAGCAAATCACAAAAATTCAGACTCGGTTGTATTTTTAAAACTTGCTTGTTTCAGGCTCAGTATTGTGGATGTCCCAATGCAACCTCATTAACTTCGACACCAATACAATATAGCAATGGCTCCTAACAAAGTTAGGCACAATATGGTTGCCATGGCCAAAGTCCCTGTTTAACATTAGCCTAAGGCTCCATTTACAAGTTAGTATTTTTGCATCAATATTTCAACAAAGATTGTATGCCAAAACTACGATTGTCTCCAAAACACAGAACAGGTGTCACTCTTTCAGTGATAGTTTTTTTCTGTAACCTCTACTCCTGGCTTTGGCATAAAAACAATTATGCAAAAATACTGCAGTGTGAATGAGGCCTAAAACAGTCAATAGTTAAAACAGGAACAACTGTCTCTGAGGCTTAGAACTAGTTATTATTATTATTATTTATTATTATAGCGCCATTTATTCCATGGTGCTTTACATGTGAGGAGGGGTATACATAATAAAAACAAGTACAATAATCTTGAACAATACAAGTCACAACTGGTACAGGAGGAGAGAGGACCCTGCCCTTGAGGGCTCACAATCTATAAGGGTTGGGTGAGGATACAGTAAGTGAGGATAGAGCTGGTTGTGCAGCGGTTTGGTCGATCGGCGGTTACTGCAGATTGTAGGCTTGTCGGAAGAGGTGGGTCTCCAGGTTCTTTTTGAAGGTTTCGATGGTAGGCGAGAGTCTGTTATGTTGCGATAGAGATTTCCAGAGTAGGGGTGATGTGCAAGAGAAATCTTGTATGCAATTGTGGGAAGAGGAGATAAGAGGGGAGTAGAGAAGGAGATCTTGTGAGGATCGGAGGTTGCATGCAGTAAAGTGCCGGGAGACAAGGTCACAGATGTTTGGAGGAGACAGGTTGTGGATGGCTTTGCATGTCATGGCTAGGCTTTTGTACTGGAGTCTCTGGGTAATGGGGAGCCAGTGAAGGAATTGACAGAGGGGAGAGGCCGGGGAATAGCGGGGGGACAGGAGGATTAGTCAGGCAGCTGAGTTTAGAATAGATTGGAGGGGTGCAAGAGTGTTAGAGGGCAGGCCACAGAGCAGGATGTTACAGTAGTCGAGGCGGGAGATGATGAGGGCATGGACTAGGGTTTTTGCAGATTCTTGGTTTAGGAATGTATGGATCCGTGATATATTTTTGAGTTGAAGGCTGCAGGAAGTGGAAAGGGCTTGGATATGCAGTTTGAAGGAGAGATCAGTGTCAAGGAAAAATCCAAACTCTTTTCCAAAGGTGAAGACAGTTTCATGACATACTGTATTTATGCAGCTAAATTAATGAAATGTATCACAACAGATTATAAGGCCAAAAAGGCATTGATTAACATAGGTAAATGTTTTTGCTTTTTAGAGATCCTTAGTCTTAGCCCTTGGATTCAAACTCAACTCATGAAAGTTTCTTGAGTTGAGTTTGAATCCATAGACTGAGGCTAAGGACTGCTAAATGTTTGACATGAGTTACTTGTATTAATTTAGGTGTGATTCTCCAGGTCATTATGAGTTTATAGACACCAAACATGTCTATGTTATTTTTTATCTAAGTGGTGAAAAAAAATTCAAAACTTTGCTAAAAATAAATAATTGCGCCATTTTCCGATACCCGTAGCGTCTCCATTTTCCGGGATATCGGGTCAGGTGAGGGCTTATTTTTTGTGCGCCAAGCTGGCGTTTTTAATAATACCACTTTTGTGCAGATACGTTTTTTTGATCGCCTGTTATTGTATTTTAATTCAATGTCGCGGCAAAAAAAAAATGTAATTCTGGCGTTTTGAAATTTTTTCTCGCTACGCTGTTTAGCGATCAGGTTAATGCTTTTTTTATTGATACATCGGGCGATTCTGAATGCAGTGATACCAAATGTGTGTATGTTTGATTTTTTTTGTATTGTTTTATTTTAGATGTGGCGAAAGGGGGGGAATTTAAACTTTTATATATTTTTTTTTCACATTTTTTAAAACTTTTTTTAACTTTTGCCATGCTTCAATAGCCTCCATGGGAGGCTAGAAGCTGGTATAGCCTGATCGGCTCTGCTACATAGCAGCGATCATCAGATCGCTCCTATGTAGCTAAATTGCAGGCTTGCAATTTAATATCATGTGAATGGGGTTTCTACAACCCTATATAGCCTCAGAAGTGCCCCTGCATACCTCCAAAAATGTGTTTTATGCATGTCCCGTGCTGCATGTAAATTGATCTGTCCGATCTGATGGGCGTCTTCAGAATGCGATTAGTGAAGCCCCAGACCCTTCAATCTCCACCTCTTCACTCTGGATATAAGTGGATGATGTCTTTACACCATCCATACAGTGCCCATACAGTGATGTTTGAAGGAAGCGGGGCTTTGTCTGAGAATATAAAGGGGTTTTAGGAACCCCATTCATATGATCTTAAAAGTGATGGATAGGGTTTGTAAGCAAAAAATTGGTGATAGGTTCCCTTTAAAGCTATGCATATACTCTGATTTGCCACTTAAAGACAAGTACCTTTCATGGTAAGAGCTCTTTTGCACCATGCTGATAGGATGGACAAAATTTTGTTTCAGCCACATATATTTATTATCTCTTCCTGCCCTGTGTTAAAAGTTTAGAATCTCCTGTCTTCATGGCACAAAATATCTGCAAAATAATTTCAACACCTATTGGATCTGAGCTATGACAAATTGCTGCAGTTCAGAAAGTCAAGGAAGGTCCAACATTGTACTAGATGGGTGTCTCTAATGAAGAAGACATTCATTCTGTAATAGTGATCCCTCCATTTTTGCCTCGTCTTGCCCAATTTTGTATGTCACCAGTAAGAATTAGAAACCTGAACGTGATTGAATATACTGTAAAAATGCCAGATTACAACGATATAAAGACATTTCTTTAGAAAGGTGATCTTATGTGTTATTGCCCTATGTAAAATGAGAAACCAAAGTTATTTGATGGCACAAAAATATCAAGGATGCTTGTAATTATGATTGTGCTTCAAGGAGAAAGAACATAAAAAGAAATGGAAATGTGAGACATCTGGAATCTAATTATGCAAGAACATATGTTTATCCACTCGGGAAATAACAAGTTAATTGGAAATTAGTGAGGAAACCCTGAGAAAACAATCTACGTTAAGTGTTTGGAAGTCCAGATTAGACATTATTTTAAACCAGTACACATATTCTGAAAAAGAATTTTAATATTGTAAGATTTTAACACATTTTTTCAAGCGGTAGATAGCTGAACCATTGATGATTCTTATCACATGAGAAAATTCATCTGTAGAGCTTAAGAGCATAGGTGATTGGTAGAGCACTTCATATTTAACTGTGAAGACTAGTCCGCTATTTCACAACTGAAACCAGAAATTTTGTTTTGGGCATCTATGGAAGTAGCATAGACTATATCATCTATTTGAACTGTAGTTTTTGGAAAATCAAAAGAGTTCTATTTTCAAATCTCAACATTTTCCTTACCAAAGTATCTGTATCACTTTTGATCCCCTGAGAACATGACCAAATTACTAAGTCCAGTGTCAAATCTATTTTATACAGGTGCCCGGATGTTTCATGATAATGCCACTTGAATGTTGAGACAACATTTTAAGGGCCTGATTCATCATTTTCATTTTTTTATATCACTTTTTGTCTTATGATATTTTTTGACTTTTAGCTAAATTCTTCAAATGTTGCATGTGATTCATGAATTTTGCACAAAATAAAAATGTTCTTCATTTCTGTCATTAAATCTTCAACTTTTTTGTGACTTTTCAGGAGAAAAGTCATATATCATGCTAAAATGATACAAAATTAATGCAATAAACATATAAAATCACACTGGGGTATATTTGCACACAAAAAAAAATGCTTTTTTGAAAAATTTTAATTGATTGATCAGTTGAAAACATCTGTCAACCTCATGCAATGCACAACATAATAATCTTAAAAACAAAGCAACAGGTAAACAGTAGAGATGAGCAAATCAGGTAAAATTCTAATTCACCTGTTTGTGCGGGTTTTCCCAGGTAAATCGATTAATGCAGAAGTTATTCTTGTCAAAGTTTGATGATTCAATCCAGTGACCTTTTGCTCCCTGATCGGTTCTCTTGCTTGCCAAGCTATTTCCTTCTTCTTCCCTGTCCTAATGATATTGGTTCCTTTCACCTTTATTTTTCCTTCCTGGGTTTGTTCCTCTTCAAGAGTTTCACATTGTTCCATTTTGGTAGCCTTATCAAAGTGTGTCTTGGTTATACTTCTAAGTTGATTAATGTTAAGTAGTTACAGATCCCAGCAAAGGGATTTTTCGTGTTAGTCAAATTCCATTTGTATTTCTATTTTGTGTTTGTCTTACTTCCCAGCACCTTTCCTTTCTTCTCAGGTTGTTGTTAGATTATTCTTGTTTGATTTATTATTCTACTTAGTTTTCCTTATTTATTTCCTGTATGCATGTGCTTTAAGTTTCTTCAACTTGGGTTCTCGTATCCCTCTGCACACTTTCTCTCTATTGGTTAACTGTGCTTAGCGGCCTCCCCTCTGGCTCCTCAGGAGGTACGAGAAACCTCTCAATGGCCTGTTGGGTTGGGAAGCTAGGTCTGAAGTGGTGTTTTTAGTTGCACGATTGTCTAGTCTGTACAGGGACCAGTAGGAGGTGGGTGCAACTACTTTGTGTTGTAGGCTTTATTATTCCCATTACTCGTATATTAGTGAGTTATATGCATAACATTTCTCTGTGAATATAATGTTCACTAATTGGAGTCTGGAGAGACATTAAATTCACAGCGAATAACTTAATAAAATCAACAAGTACACAAGAAAAAAATCCTTATACTCACCTCTCTGCTCACTTCTCAAGTTCCTCCGCCTCTCATTGCCACCTGTCAGGTTCTCATAACATCTTCATATCATCATTAGCTGCTCTGAAATTCCAAGATCCCTCATGCTAGGCCTGGACCCCTGGACCTGATAGGCTTGAAAAGGTTGTGAGCATGCGCCACAAAGTTCATGCAGAAAAAAAAGTGTTCTCCAGCATAGATGAGTAAAACTTCCCATTTATTCCAAACTTGTTAAAATAAGGACATATTGGCACACCAAAGAGATCCCAGGGGGGCCTGACCGATGCGTTTCGACTTAGAAAGTCTTAGTCATGGTCTGAATATATTACTGGTGCAACATGTGCAACCGAGCAGAGGCCAAAGAGTTAATGGTGTCCACTTCCACCTTAAAGTCAGCCTGCAGGTTCTTTCACAAACACAAAGATGGCCCATATACTGTTCTTGCACAAGAGCCCTCTTTTGTCTGTGTCCACTACTGTTTAGGCTTTACTAACTGCCTCTCAAAGAAAAAATGCTTCTTTTCATAATTCCCAATACTTCTAGAATCTTATTTACATCTGAAGTTTTCATTGACTTCAGAAATTAGAGAACGTCATGTTCCAGAAGATGCACGTCTTTTAGCTACCAACTACTTTGGCTATAGTCTGTAAATTGGTCTAATTTTCAAAAAGTTTAGGACACTACTTCGAGTCGTCTTTTCAGCTGTAGGTTAGCCTGTTGCATTGTAAGGAAGTTATGCATTTTATTTTTTCTTAATTTTACAATCTACCAATTTGATTCAGACTACTTTGGCTATATCTACAAGTAGAAATGAGGTAATAACTTCAAGAGGAATTGAACTGTACTTGAATATTATATAAATCTGCATTCACCAAACTGCAGATTTTTTTGCAATTCGCTTCTTCAAGGATTGAGCAAAATGATGGCTGCCATTTCGTGGCCATCAAAAAGTTAAAAAATAAAAAAATTCTTATACTTACCTTATTGCGCACTTCTAAAACCCTTGGTTCTTTGCCATCAGCTGTCTAGTCCTTGTTGCATCTTCATGCTGAAATCCCTGTACCTCTCACACTAGGCTGATAGTTCCAGCTCTGATGATGCCTGGGAGGGTATCATCTACTTTATGCTACCTGTTTCTATGCTGGGCATATTTTTATTGATGTCTAGTGACATAGCAAGATTGCATTCTCAAGCTACATAAGCCTGACACAAGTTATACATTTTTTTACTTTTATTACATTGCACCTGTTTTAAACTTTTACTTACATCTTATTTCTCTTGTTTATTTGCATTTTATTGGAACTAATTCCGTTTTTTTAAAATGTATCAATATTCTCTGTTATAAATAAATAAATTTTGCTTTTATAGACAATTTTCATTGAAAAATGTTACTTTGCACCCGATTAGTAGCATAATGGTTCTGCGTCCTTCACTAACCCTCTAAAAATGATAATGAAATATTTCATGAATTGCTTTAGAAGCTTCCATTTCTCAATACAAATGTTTAAGCTGATGTAATATTTATGTATTGCTAAATTCATGAATTTGCTGACAAGGAGCTTCTGCTCTCTTCATTTTCTAATAATCAATTACTGCTCTCTTTCTTTGCCCATATAATTTGGATAATGTTGCATTAGAGCTTTTATCATGCTAAACACAACATTTGTTTAGCACAAGCCAGTGCGAAGGAATGAATATGTTTCTGAATGTGAACTGAACGCATTCATATTCAATGAAGTTTCAGATTTAGCATTTAGGTTCTAGATACACTTGTTGCCTCTAACAATGTTTGAACAATTTACGTCTATTTTTTCATTATAATAAATGAGTTATCTATGTTCATAGTACGATATTCCAAATTCTTGAACTGGCATAAAATAACAAAATTAGCATTGCTTACTGACTGAAGCTACAATGTCATGTCTTATATGCTCCCCGTCCGTCTTCGTTTACATGGGTACAACGTTGACCCTACAGCTCATGACTACTGCAACCAGTCAAAGGTCTCAGTGACCTCGTGCTGTCTACCTGGGCTAGGGACAAGCTGCAGTGGTCAGGAACTATATATGTCATTGATAAAGCTACGCAAAAAAAGTGTGGAGCAGCAGAAGAGAGCAGGAGATAATAATAGGAAAGTGGGTAACCTTTTTACATACATATTAGCCACTACCATAAGAAGACTTTTTATGTGACCATTATATGTATGTACATTCAGTAGTCTGACAACCATCAAGCCAATATAACACTACAATATTAGATGTTTTGACTTTAGATACCTGAAAAACCTAATAAATAAAATAAATGGGAAAATGTATGCAACCAAAGTTTCCTTTTTCATGTTTTAAAATAGAGTTCCCCAGTCTTTTTAATCTTGATGGCCACATTTTGTTCTGAGAGATGGTCATGAGCCACAATCTATGCTACAAAATCAATGAAGCCTTATTGAGACCAATAATGGATACCTGTCATTAAAGAGTTATCACTAGTCATTGGAGCGTTATTTCGGACTTTTCTATGGTTAGATGTCCATTGTACAACTTGGACAAGTCATGTTTGCAAGTTTAAAATTTGATTTGCTCTGTGTGCAACTCCTTATGATTGTCCACATAGTGTACGGGTGCAGGAACCGTCCCTGCAATAGTTTGGCCTGTAAATCAGACTAGACTACTGCATGCTGTGATTTTTAACACATCATACAGGCTAACATTTTGTAGTACATGGGCCAAAAACAAAGTTGATTTTACCATAAAGCTGAATTAAGACATCTACTGTATATATCACGGTCACATCCCACTGTGATTTTTCGGACTGACCGCTAGTCTTCTGACCCAAACTCAACAACCTCATAGGCATATGTAAGATTGTTAAATTCAGGTCAGGAAATCTACAGTCAGTTATTAAATTATGGTTTCAGACCAAGATGTACAGCATGGATGTCTGAATGATGCCAGAGGCTGAGCTCAGCAGTCCGTGTTTTACAGTACAAGCACGGACTGTGTTGCACAGATTAACCGTGAGTTTCCCGAATTCGACAGACTCATAAGAATATACATACGTCCCAACTATGAAAGAAAAGAAAGACACATACTGTGAAGACACAATTTTTATTTTACGTTAACAGTCTAACTTCACACGCAACATTCTTTATTCTCAATCATGCTCCTAGTGAAGCCTGTTAGTGTTCCCTGTTGTGAATTCTGTTTGTGGGCTCCCCCGGTGGTGTTTTATGGTAGTGCCACTTATTTGCCTTTTTCTAGCCTTGATCACCTGTTGACACCCATTAGGGGAGTTTCCTATTTAAGGCTGCTTGGCTGCTGGTCTGATGCCGGCCAACAATGTATCAGTAGCATTCTGTTGCATTCTCCTGCCTCAAGATCCTGTTCAGCTAAGTTGAATTTTGTTTCTAGTTTATTCTATTTTTGTCCAGCTATTTGCAATGTGACTCTCTGTAGCTGGAAGCTCTCGTGGACTGGAATTGCCACTCCAGTGGCATGAGTTGTCACTGGAGTTTTAAAGTAATTTCAGGATGGTGTTTTTGAGTAGTGTTTTGAAGTTGACCGTGAAGTGACTCTTTCCTGTACTTCTGCTATCTAGTAAGCGGACCTCACTGTGCTAAATCTGCTGTTCATCCTACGTATGTCTTTTCCTCTTGACTCACCGTCAATATCTGTGGGGGGCTGCTATCTCCTTTTGGGGTTTATCTCTGGAGGTAAGGCAGGCCTGTATATTCCTCTGATAGGGGTAGTTAGATCTCCGGCTGGCGCGTGGTGTCTAGGGCATCGTAGGAAACACTCCCCGGCTACTTCCAGTGTCGTGTCAGGTTCAGGTCACGGTCACTTTAGTTCCCATCACCCGAGAGCTAGTCCGTTGTTATTTTGATTTCCCTGCCATTGGGAAAATCATAACAGTTTGGCCGGCCCACATGTGTTAAAACTATGCACTAAAGCAGGAAAGGATATGAAAAGGTTTTTTTTCCTTCTGTGTTTGGAAAGTGCACCTTAGTGCTTATTTGTACTCCTTGCTTAAACTGCAGTCTTCAGCCTTTTTTTTTTCCTCTCCTCTTAATCTCTGAATGGCTTTGGTTACACCTGTTTGAATCATGGATCCACAGAGTTTGGTTGCAGGTCTGAATAACCTGGCTACAAAGGTCCAGAACTTACAAGATTTTGTTATACGTGCTCCAATGTCTGAACCTAAGATCCCTATGCCTGAATTTTTTACCGGAGACAGATCCCGTTTTTTGAATTTCAGAGAGAATTGTAAATTGTTTTTGTCTCTGAAATCTCACTCTGCTGGTGATCCTGCGCAACAGGTTAAAATTGTTATTTCTCTATTGCGGGGTGACCCACAAAGTTGGGCATTTGCATTGTCGCCAGGGGATCCTGCGTTATTAAATGTAGATGCGTTTTTTCTGGCTTTGGGGTTGCTTTATGAAGAACCTAATTTAGAGATTTTGGCTGAGAAAGCCTTGATAGCTCTTTCTCAAGGGCAAGATGAAGCTGAGATATACTGCCAAAAATTTCGTAAATGGTCGGTGCTTACTAAATGGAATGAGTGCGCTCTAGCAGCTAATTTCAGAGAAGGTCTCTCTGATGCCGTGAAGGATGTCATGGTGGGGTTCCCTGTGCCTACAGGTCTGAATGATGCCATGAAATTGGCTATCCAGATTGATCGGCGTTTACGGGAGCGCAAATCTGTGCACCATATGGCGGTATCTTCTGAGCAAAAATCTGTGCACCATATGGCGGTATCTTTTGAGCAAAAACCTGTGCACCATATGGCGGTATCTTCTGAGCAAAAACCTGTGCACCATATGGCGGTATCTTCTGAGCAAAAACCTGTGCATCATTTGGCGGTGACCTCTGAAAAGGCACCAGAGCATATGCAATGCGATAGTGTATTGTCTAGAGGCGAACGACAGAATTACAGGCGCAAAAATGGGTTGTGCTTCTATTGTGGAGATCCAGCTCATGTTATATCAGCATGCTCTAAACGCATAAAGAAGGTTGATAAAAAGGTTGATAAATCTTTTTCTATGGGTACCTTGCAGTCTAAATTTCTTTTGTCTGTGACATTGATTTGTACTTTATCATCTGTTACTGTGGATGCTTATGTGGATTCTGGCGCCGCTCTGAGTCTCATGGATTGGTCCTTTGCCAAGCGTTGTGGGTTTGATTTAGAGCCTCTGGAGGTTTCTATTCCCTTAAAGGGTATTGATTCTACACCTTTGGCTAGCAATAAACCACAATATTGGACACAAGTGACTATGCATCTGTCCTCAGACCATCAGGAGATTATTCGTTTCCTTGTGTTATATAATCTACATGACGTATTAGTACTTGGATTACCATGGTTACAAATTCATAATCCAGTCTTGGACTGGAGATCAATGTCTGTGCTGAGCTGGGGATGTCAGGGGATTCATGGGGATGCACCTTTGGTTCCCATTTCTTCATCTACTCCCTCTGAGATCCCAGCATTTCTGTCAGATTTTTATGATGTCTTTCAGGAGCCTAAAACTGATTCTCTCCCTCCTCACAGAGAGTGTGACTGCGCTATTGAGTTGATTCCCGGTAGTAAATTTCCTAAGGGTCGCTTGTTTAATTTGTCTGTACCTGAACATACTGCTATGCAGGAGTATATCAGAGAATCTTTGGAAAAGGGTCATATTCGCCCCTCTTTGTCTCCACTGGGGGCAGGGTTTTTCTTTGTGGGTAAAAAGGATGGTTCATTGAGACCTTGTATCGACTATCGACTTCTGAATAAGATTACAGTTAAATACCAGTATCCGTTACCTTTACTGACTGATCTTTTTGCTCGCATAAAGGGGGCGAAGTGGTTCACTAAGATCGATCTACGTGGTGCGTATAATTTGGTGCGGATTAAGCAGGGGGATGAGTGGAAGACCGCATTTAATACGCCTGAAGGCCATTTTGAGTATTTGGTAATGCCTTTCGGTCTCGCGAATGCCCCTTCCGTTTTTCAGTCCTTTATGCACGATATTTTCCGTGAATATCTGGATAAATTTATGATTGTGTATTTGGATGATATATAGATTTTTTCGGAGGACTGGGAATCTCATGTTCAACAGGTCAGGAGAGTTTTTCAGGTTTTACGAGCTAATTCTCTATTTGTGAAGGGCTCAAAGTGTATTTTTGGGGTTCAGAGAATTTCCTTTTTGGGATATATTTTTTCCCCTTCATCTATGGAGATGGACCCTGTTAAGGTTCAGGCTATTTGTGATTGGGTACAACCTACTTCTCTAAAGAGTCTTCAGAAATTCTTGGGATTTGCTAATTTCTATCGCCGATTCATAGTGGGTTTTTCTGCCATTGCTAAACCTTTGACTGATTTGACCAAGAAGGGTGCTGTTGTGGCTAATTGGTCCTCTGCGGCTGTGGAGGCCTTTCGGGAGCTTAAGCGCCGCTTTTCTTCTGCTCCTGTGTTGCGCCAGCCTGATGTTTCGCTCCCGTTCCAGGTTGAAGTAGATGCTTCCGAGATCGGAGCAGGTGCAGTTTTGTCGCAGAAAGGTCCTGACTGCTCAGTGAGGAGCCAATGTGCGTTTTTCTCTCGAAAGTTTTCGCCCGCTGAGCGAAATTATGATGTTGGAAATCGGGAGCTCTTGGCCATGAAGTGGGCATTTGAGGAGTGGCGTCATTGGCTTGAGGGTGCTAGACACCAGGTGGTGGTCTTGACTGACCACAAAAATCTAATTTATCTTGAGTCAGCCAGGCGTCTGAATCCTAGACAGGCACGCTGGTCGTTGTTTTTCTCTCGATTTAACTTTGTGGTTTCATATCTGCCTGGGTCTAAGAATGTGAGGGCGGATGCCCTCTCTAGGAGTTTTGAGCCTGACTCGCCTGGTGATTCCGAACCTACTGGCATCCTGAAGGATGGGGTGATATTGTCAGCTGTCTCCCCAGACCTGCGGCGCTCTTTGCAGGAGTTTCAGGTGGATAGGCCTGATCGCTGTCCGCCTGGTAGATTGTTTGTCCCTGATGACTGGACCAGTAGAGTTATTTCGGAGGTTCACTCTTCCGCGTTGGCAGGTCATCCTGGAATTTTTGGCACCAGGGATCTGGTGTCTAGGTCCTTCTGGTGGCCTTCCTTGTCTCGAGATGTACGTATTTTTGTGCAGTCTTGTGATGTTTGTGCTCGGGCTAAGCCCTGCTGTTCCCGGGCCAGCGGGTTGTTGTTGCCCTTGCCTATTCCTAAGAGGCCTTGGACGCACATCTCTATGGACTTTATTTCTGGCCTTCCTGTTTCTCGTAGGATGTCCGTCATCTGGGTGGTGTGTGACCGTTTTTCCAAGATGGTTCACTTGGTACCTTTGCCCAAATTGCCCTCCTCCTCTGAGCTGGTCCCTCTATTTTTTCAGAATGTTGTGCGTTTGCATGGTATTCCTGAGAATATAGTGTCTGACAGGGGTACTCAGTTTGTGTCTAGATTTTGGCGGGCGTTCTGTGCCAGGATGGGCATCGACTTGTCTTTTTCGTCTGCATTCCATCCTCAGACTAATGGCCAGACTGAGCGTACTAATCAGACCTTGGAGACTTACTTGAGGTGTTTTGTGTCCGCTGATCAGGACGATTGGCTTGATTTTTTGCCATTGGCAGAGTTTGCCCTTAACAATCGGGCCAGTTCTGCCACTTTGGTTTCTCCATTTTTTTGTAATTCAGGGTTTCACCCTCGCTTTTCGTCCGGTCAATTGGAGTCTTCGGATTGTCCTGGAGTAGATGCTGTGGTTGATAGAATGCATCAGATTTGGGGACAGGTTGTGGACAATCTGAAGTTGTCCCAGGAGAAAACTCAACAGTTCACTAATCGTCATCGGCGTGTCGGTCCTCGTCTTTGTGTTGGGGACCTGGTTTGGTTGTCTTCTCGATTTGTTCCTATGAAGGTCTCGTCTCCTAAGTTTAAGCCTCGGTTTATCGGCCCTTATAGGATTCTGGAGGTTCTCAATCCTGTGTCCTTTCGTTTGGACCTCCCAGCATCTTTTACTATTCATAATGTTTTTCATCGGTCATTGTTGCGGAGGTATGAGGTGCCGGTTGTTCCGTCTGCTGATCCTCCTGCTCCTGTGCTGGTTGAGGGTGAGTTGGAGTATGTGGTGGAAAAGATCTTGGACTCCCGTGTTTCCAGACGGAAACTTCAGTATCTGGTTAAGTGGAAAGGCTATGGTCAGGAGGATAATTCTTGGGTGACAGCATCTGATGTTCATGCTCCTGATTTGGTTCGTGCATTTCATAGTGCTCATCCAGATCGCCCTGGTGGTTCTGGTGAGGGTTCGGTGCCCCCTCCTTAAGGGGGGGGTACTGTTGTGAATTCTGTTTGTGGGCTCCCCCCGGTGGTGTTTTATGGTAGTGCCACTTATTTGCCTTTTTCTAGCCTTGATCACCTGTTGACACCCATTAGGGGAGTTTCCTATTTAAGGCTGCTTGGCTGCTGGTCTGATGCCGGCCAACAATGTATCAGTAGCATTCTGTTGCATTCTCCTGCCTCAAGATCCTGTTCAGCTAAGTTGAATTTTGTTTCTAGTTTATTCTATTTTTGTCCAGCTATTTGCAATGTGACTCTCTGTAGCTGGAAGCTCTCGTGGACTGGAATTGCCACTCCAGTGGCATGAGTTGTCACTGGAGTTTTAAAGTAATTTCAGGATGGTGTTTTTGAGTAGTGTTTTGAAGTTGACCGTGAAGTGACTCTTTCCTGTACTTCTGCTATCTAGTAAGCGGACCTCACTGTGCTAAATCTGCTGTTCATCCTACGTATGTCTTTTCCTCTTGACTCACCGTCAATATCTGTGGGGGGCTGCTATCTCCTTTTGAGGTTTATCTCTGGAGGTAAGGCAGGCCTGTATATTCCTCTGATAGGGGTAGTTAGATCTCCGGCTGGCGCGTGGTGTCTAGGGCATCGTAGGAAACACTCCCCGGCTACTTCCAGTGTCGTGTCAGGTTCAGGTCACGGTCACTTTAGTTCCCATCACCCGAGAGCTAGTCCGTTGTTATTTTGATTTCCCTGCCATTGGGAAAATCATAACAGTTCCCACACAGTATGGAACTCTTATCATAGCCCCACTGTACTACCCATACAGTATGATGCACCCATACAGTATGATGCACCCATACGGTATGATGCTTGCCATACAGTACAATGCCCACCCAAAGACAGTATGATGTCCCCACAGTGAATACACAGCTATGCTACATCAACACACACCTTGCATCTGTTCTGCTCCTCATCTTTGCTGACTAGCCATTGTATCTCTCCTCCACTGTTCAATCTATGCAGATAATGACATTTTTGTTGTGCTTTTCTTATATTGGGCTCAAAGTATCATAGGGTCCTGGTTGGATTTTCAGTCTGTACATAGATTGAATGGTGGAGGAGGGATATGATGGTTCCCTTCTCCACCATTAAATTAATATGTATCTGTTTCCTGAGAAGGCAGATACAGTACAGCTTAAGTGGGGATATAGCTCCGACTTCCAGAGAGACAGCTCCCCAAGTTCAAGTCCCTGATGAGTGATCTAATGAATTCTTATTTTATGTACCTTTCACACTTTGGGGATCACTTTACAGAACATGAACAGTATACATTGAATTTTATTCCAATGTGTTAAAAACGATGACATCTTGAGGCACAAGCCAATTATAAAATGGCTATTACCTACGTGATTCAGACTGTAACGCAGTCCTTATTCATGGATAGGATAGGAAATGTGCACTTTATACTTGGATTGTGCCTCAGGATGTCGTTGTTTTAATCACGAACATCAACAGTCGCACTCAAATAAATCTTCAGAGTATTGTTAGCCAAACACATGGTTTTTTATTTTGAAAAAACACCCAAATAGAAATATCACCGCAGTGTTGCAAGGTAATGTTTCGACCCTCTGGGTCTTTCTCAAACCTTACTGAAACAGAAAAAAATTATACACGGTATCACTAAAACATGAATGAAGAACATAATCAAACAAAAGTATGTACAAGTATAATGTCCCTATACAATATAATTCACACTAAGTCAGTACAATAGTAGATGAGGCGGCAGTATGGCGGTAACCTTCAAGGTACTGGAAATAAGCCGTGGTGAATAACATCAGCGGTACCGGAGGACGTATACTCTCCGCGTGATATATAGGAGTGAATTCAAAAGGCAAGCACCTTAGGGATCTCAATATGACAAGGGCTCAATAAACGAAGAGCACAGCAAGAACAGTATCATAAGATCGCATAGCACAATAGTATCTTGGAAACAAACAATATCGTGGAAACAAACAATATGGAAGACACTTGGAAATAACAATCACATTATAATGTAGGAGCCAGTGGAGGTTCCTTGGTAGTATCTGTAACACCATAGTTGAAGACATGAGGTACCCTGGTGGTGGACATAAACAGCAGTACAGTAGGTACTGGGTACTGACCTTATAGCAGTAGAGACTGAGAGGAGGGCAAAATTCCCGACGTTTTAATCACGTCGGAATAAAATTCAATTTTTTACCTGGAAACATGACTGGAGGAATTTCTCTTATAGAATGAATTGCGCATGCAAAAAAATAACATCATGATCTTGACTGCAATGTGGATAAAACCAGCTACATGCACATGTAGCCAATCATGTTCACAAATTGTGGAAGTGAGTGGCTATATTTTTTAATTGACCATATGGAGCTTTCCTAAGTCTGTATTGCATTATAAAATAATATAAATCTAATAGAAAGACAAAAAATATGCTTGTGTCCAAGGCTAGAATATGGAACTTAGGCCGGGGTCACACTTGCAAGTGCAATGCGAGAAACACGATCAGGCCTCTTGCCTCAATACCCGGAACTGCCACCAGCATAGAAATATATGCAGCCGCACACTCCAGTCTCGAGTGCAGGCTACAGTGTCGGGTATTGAGGTGAGAGACTCGCGCGAGATTTTCGCATTGCATTGCACTGGCAAGTGTGACCCCGGCCTTATATTATTAATCTCCATGTCTTTATTTTGAATAGTTTTTTTTTCAGATGGAATCCATATATTACAAAAAATATTTGTAGAAATCATGGTACTGTATCTCACAGAAATACTGTCAAAAGTCTCTCTAAATTCCTTAACTTATTTTCACCTGAGAACTTCTTTATCGCTTATACAATGGATAAGTTATAACTTATTTATTGATACAGGATAAACCGCTGGAACCCACATCTGCAGAATGAGACACCTTTATCCCATTAGAATAGATCAGCATTGAGCAAGCTCGACCACAGCTCCAATTGTTATCTAACGGGCTTGTCGAGCTTTACTGTACATTCTTTATCCAGAAGAGAAAGAGGCTTAGGCAGGCACCATGAGAAATAATGCATATACACTCACTGGCCACTTTATTAGGTACACCTGTCCAACTTCTTGTTAACACTTAATTTCTAATCAGCCAATCACATGGCGGCAACTCAGTGCATTTAGGCATGTAGACATGGTCAAGACAATCTCCTGCAGTTCAAACCGAGCATCAGTATGGGGAAGAAAGGTGATTTGAGTGCCTTTGAACGTGGCATGGTTGTTGGTGCCAGAAGGGCTGGTCTGAGTATTTCAGAAACTGCTGATCTACTGGGATTTTCACGCACAACCATCTCTAGGGTTTACAGAGAATGGTCCGAAAAAGAAAAAAAATCCAGTGAGCGGCAGTTCTGTGGGCGGAAATGCCTTGTTGATGCCCGAGGTCAGAGGAGAATGGGCAGACTGGTTCGAGCTGATAGAAAGGCAACAGTGACTCAAATCGCCACCCGTTACAACCAAGGTAGGCCTAAGAGCATCTCTGAACGCACAGTGCGTCGAACTTTGAGGCAGATGGGCTACAGCAGCAGAAGACCACACCGGGTACCACTCCTTTCAGCTAAGAACAGGAAACTGAGGCTACAATTTGTACAAGCTCATCGAAATTGGACAGTAGAAGATTGGAAAAACGTTGCTTGGTCTGATGAGTCTCGATTTCTGCTGCGACATTCGGATGGTAGGGTCAGAATTTGGCGTAAACAACATGAAAGCATGGATCCATCCTGCCTTGTATGGAGCATCTTTGGGATGTGCAGCCGACAAATCTGCGGCAACTGTGTGATGCCATCATGTCAATATGGACCAAAATCTCTGAGGAATGCTTCCAGCACCTTGTTGAATCTATGCCACGAAGAATTGAGGCAGTTCTGAAGGCAAAAGGGGTCCAACCCGTTACTAGCATGGTGTACCTAATAAAGTGGCCGGTGAGTGTAGAAGGCGTGCACAGGAAAGAGTGTATAAATGTATAATTAGAAGAAAAAGATAAATAAGATAAATAGTGTTGAGCATTCCGATACCGCAAGTATCGGGTATCGTCCGATACTTGCGGTATCGGAATTCCGATACCGAGATCCGATACTTTTGTGGTATCGGGAATCGGAAGTTCCCAGTGTATGGTTCCCAGGGTCTGAAGGAGAGGAAACTCTCCTTCAGGCCCTGGGATCCTTATCCATGTGAAAAATAAAGAATTAAAATAAAAAATAGGGATATACTCACCCTCTGATGCGCCCTGGTAGAAACCGGCAGCCTGCTTTGCTTAAAATGAGCGCGTTCAGCACCTTCCATGACGTCACGGCTTCTGATTGGTCGCGTGCCGCTCATGTGACCGCCACGCGACCAATCACAAGCCGTGACGTCATTCTCAGGTCCTAAATTCCTAATTCTAGGAATTTAGGACCTGAGAATGATGTCACGGCTTGTGATTGGTCGCCTGGCGGTCACATGAGCGGCACGCGACCAATCAGAAGCCGTGACGTCATGGAAGGCCCTAAACGCGCTCATTTTAAGCAAAGAAGGCTGCCGGTTAACAGCGGTGAGGTGCAGGGGCCTCCGGAGAGGTGAGTATATCAATATTTTTTAATTTAATTCTTTATTTTACACATTAATATGGATCCCAGGGCCTGAAGGAGAGTTTCCTCTCCTTCAGACCCTGGGAACCATCAGGATACCTTCCGATATTTGGTGTCCCATTGACTTGTATTGGTATCGGGTATCGGTATCGGCAATATCCGATACTTTTCGGGTATCGGCCGATACTATCCGATACCGATACTTTCAAGTATCGGACGGTATCGCTCAACACTAAAGATAAACCAACAAAAACTTAAGCACATCCAAAAATTAAAGTTTTATTATACAATCAAAGAAAATTGAATAACTAGGAAAAATCTCATAAAAAATTTAAAATAGCAAAGAAAGCCAAGGAATTTCTATTTTAGCATATGACAAAACTTAAAATTGGAAATGAAATTTATATTTATATACTATACGTAATATAATATGACATACTGTATATATATATATATATATATATATATATATATATATATATATATATATATATATATATATATATTGTTAGAACTGGCGGAACGCACCAAATAATAATTAGAGATTAAATAAGGTGTGTTTGCAGTCCGGGGTCCACCGTTCAGCTAAGACACCTGCTGCTTGGTAATGACGAACTATATGGTGGTACAGTGTGAGTACACACACAGGTTAGCTTCACTCAGTATGAAGGAAGGGAACCCTGTTGCATCACAGGGCCGAGATAAAACACAGAGAGCGCAAGCAAGGAGACACAGAACTCTGCCCCAAGACTCAGGGTAAGAGTCCCTCTAGATCTCTTGCGCTCGACACCGCTACTGCGGTGCCATGGAAACAACTAAAGTAAATATCTACCACACAGGAGGGCGTGCAGCGCCGCTCTGGCGGATGCCACTAACCACCCTAACTAGGGCAAGGAAAGCGCACTATCTGCGCACGGTGCCACTCTGGCGTCACTGCTAACTGGATTCTGCAAATTGTGCAATTGTGCAGGACAGCACTGTTTGGCGCTAGGTAGCTCTACCATTCGCGAGCAGGCAACAACACTAGGGATGGGAATGATTCAGAGCTTTCATCCATCGACAGGCATTCAACCACATAGAAGTTAATAAGTTTACACTAGAGCATGGCCGAGCGGCCATGCGATCCTTTTAAAGCAGTAGCGCTCCGGGAACTTCCTTATGGTCCAATAGGAGCCACAAAAGGATCTGAGCATGTGACCCCCAACCTCCAATGGGAGGACATCTCATGGGAATGCTCAGTGTGGGAAAGGCAGGACTTAGTCCCTGAAATGCCTGCTTGCTGCTGAACAGTGCTGGCTACAAAAGCAGAGCCTGGAAATGTAGCAGTACCCAAGCGCACAGTATCAGCTTGAGCCAGATGCTGGGATCAACGTCTCTGCTGAGCAGGTTCCAATGAGGCTGGAGGAGAATGGGAGACCACAGTGGACATGGTTCGAGATTCCCCCTGTGCAGCGGTGGGAACTTGACACCTAACATACAGTATATATTCATATATATGAAATATGCAGCTCCATTCATTCTCTATGGGACTTCTGTAAAAAGTAGGGGGAAACAAAGGGTCCCAAAGGCCCACACACTTATCACACAAAGTTTACTATAGATATATATATTATTATTATTTATTTATATAGCACCATTAATTCTATGGTGCTGTACATGAGAAGGGGTTACATCAAAATACAAATATCACTTACAGTAAACAAAACTAACAATAACAGACTGATACAGAGGGAAGAGGACCCTGCCCTTGCAGGCTTACATTCTACAGGATTATGGGGAAGGAGACAGTAGGTTGAGGGTTGCAGTAGCTCCGATGGTGTTGAGGTGGCCGTGTGGTCATTACAGGTTGTATGCTTCTTTAAAGAGGTGGGTTTTCAGGTTTCTTTTGAAGGATCCAAATGTGGTGGATAACCGGACGTGTTGGGGCACAGAATTCCAGAGAATGGGGGATATTCGGGAAAAGTCTTGGAGGCGATTAGGTGAGGAGCGAATAAGCATGGAGGAGAGAAGGAGGTCTTGGAAGGACCGGATATTACCTGAGGGAAGATATTGAGAGATTAGTTTGGAAATATACAGAGGAGAAAGGTTATGGATGGCTTTGTAGGTCAGTGTTAGTAGTTTAAACTGGATACGCTGGGAAATTGTGAGCCAGTGAAGGAATTTGCAAAAAGGGGAAGCAGGAGTGTAGCGAGGAGAGAGATTAATTAGTCTGGCAGCAGAGTTAAGGACAGACTGGAGGGGTGCGAGAGTGTTAGAAGGTAGGCCACAGAGGAGGATGTTGCAGTAGTCGAGGCAGGAGATGATTACGGCATGCACAAGCATTTTGGTAGAGTGAGGATTGAGGAAAGGACGGATTCTGGAAATATTTTTGAGCTGGAGGTGACAGGAGGTAGGGTTACTCCGAGGCAGTGGATTTTAGGGACAGAGGAAAGTGTGATTTCATTTATTTTGATAGATAGATCAGGTAGGGAAGATATGTGAGATGGAGGAAAGATAATTAGTTCAGATTTGTCCACATTGAGCTTGAGGAAGCAAGAGGAGAAGGAGGATATGGCTGATAGACACTCTGGGATTCTGGAGAGCAGAAATGTGACATCTGGGCCAGAGAGGTAGATCTGAGTGTCATCAGCATATAGATGGTACTGGAAGCCATAGGACCTTATGAGTTGTCCCAGACTGAGTGTGTAGATTGAGAAGTGTAAGAGCCAAAGGACAGAGCCTTGAGGGACACTAACACAGAGGGGGCGAGATGAAGAGGTAGTATGGGTGTAGGAAATGCTAAATGTGCAGTTGGTAAGGTATGAGGAGATCCAAGATAGGGTGAGGTCTTTGACCCCAAAGGAAGAGAGGATCTTGTCATGAATCCCAATGGCTAGGGATAGCAAGGGACAAGCAAAGTAATACAAAATATCGGACGAGCTCTAGGGTGATGGAACCTGGGCTGACCGCTGCCCTACGCCTGACAAACGCAACTAGAGATAGCCAGGGAGCGTGCCTACGTTGGTTCTAGACGCCACGCACCAGCCTAAGAGCTAACTAGTACTGCAGAGAAAATAAAGACCTCACTTGCCTCCAGAGGAATGAACCCCAAAAGGTATAGTTGCCCCCCACATGTATTGACGGTGAAATGAGAGGAAGGCACACACATAGAGATGATATATATAGGTTCAGCAAATTGAGGCCCGCTGTAAACTAGAAAGCAGAACGATACAAAAGGGGTCTGAGCGGTCAGCAAAAAACCCTAATCAAAAAACCATCCTGAGATTACAAGAACCCATGTGCCAACTCATGGCACATGGGGAGAACCTCAGTCCACTAGAGCTACCAGCTAGCATAGAGACATAATAAGCAAGCTGGACAAAAAAACCAACAACTGAAAATCAGCACTTAGCTTATCCTGAAAGATCTGGGAACAGGTAGGCAGGAACCAAACAGAGCACATCTGAATACATTGATAGCCGGCAAGGGAATGACAGAAAGGCCAGGTAAAATAGGAAACACCCAGCCTCTGATGGACAGGTGGAAACCAAAGGCCGCAACCCACCAAAGTCACCCAGTACCAGCAGTAACCACCAGAGGGAGCCCACAAACAGAATCCACAACAGTACCCCCCCCTTGAGGAGGGGTCACCGAACCCTCACGAGAACCCCCAGGGCGATCAGGGTGAGCTCTATGGAAGGCGCGGACCAAATCAGTCGCATGAACATCGGAGGCGACCACCCAGGAATTATCCTCCTGACCATAACCCTTCCACTTAACCAAATACTGGAGTTTGCGTCTGGAAACACAAGAATCCAAGATCTTCTCAACAACATACTCCAATTCTCCCTCCACCAGCACCGGAGCAGGAGGCTCAACCGAAGGAACAACGGGCACCTCATACCTCCGCAACAACGACCGATGGAACACATTATGAATAGCAAACGATGCTGGGAGATCCAAACGAAAAGATACAGGGTTAAGAATCTCCGAGATCCTATAAGGACCGATGAACCGAGGCTTGAACTTAGGAGAAGAGACCTTCATAGGGACAAAACGAGAAGACAACCACACCAAATCCCCAACAAGAAGTCGGGGACCCACGCGGCGACGGCGATTAGCAAACTGCTGAGTCTTCTCCTGAGATAACTTCAAATTGTCCACCACCTGGTTCCAAATCTGATGCAGCCTGTCCACCACCACGTCCACTCCAGGACAATCCGAAGACTCCACCTGACCAGAGGAAAAACGAGGATGAAACCCCGAATTACAAAAAAAAGGAGAGACCAACGTGGCAGAACTAGCCCGATTATTAAGAGCAAATTCGGCCAGTGGCAAAAAAGCAACCCAGTCATCTTGATCAGCAGAAACAAAACACCTCAAATAAGTTTCCAAGGTCTGATTAGTTCGCTCCGTCTGGCCATTCGTCTGAGGATGGAATGCAGACGAGAAAGACAAATCAATGCCCATCTTGGCACAAAACGTCCGCCAAAATCTAGACACAAACTGGGATCCCCTGTCAGAAACGATATTCTCCGGAATCCCATGCAAACGAACCACGTTCTGAAAAAATAAAGGGACCAACTCAGAGGAGGAAGGCAACTTAGGCAAGGGCACCAAATGAACCATCTTAGAAAAGCGGTCACACACAACCCAGATAACGGACATTTTCTGTGAAACCGGGAGATCAGAAATAAAATCCATGGAAATGTGCGTCCAAGGCCTCTTCGGGATGGGCAAGGATAACAACAACCCACTGGCCCGAGAACAGCAAGGCTTAGCTCGAGCACACACTTCACAAGACTGCACAAAGGTACGCACATCCCTAGACAAGGAAGGCCACCAAAAAGACCTGGCCACCAAGTCTCTAGTACCAAATATTCCAGGATGACCAGCCAACACAGAAGAATGGACCTCGGAGATGACTCTACTGGTCCAATCATCCGGAACAAACAGTCTTTCTGGTGGACAACGATCCGGTTTATCCACCTGAAACTCCTGCAATGCATGTCGCAAGTCTGGGGATACGGCGGACAATATTACCCCATCCCTAAGGATACCAGTAGGCCCAGAGTCTCCAGGAGAGTCAGGCACAAAACTCCTGGAAAGAGCATCTGCCTTCACATTCTTTGAACCTGGCAGGTATGAAACCACGAAATTGAAACGAGAAAAAAACAACGACCAACGAGCCTGTCTAGGATTCAAACGCCTGGCAGACTCAAGGTAAATGAGATTCTTGTGATCAGTCAAGACCACCACACGATGTTTAGCACCCTCAAGCCAATGACGCCACTCCTCAAATGCCCACTTCATGGCCAAAAGCTCCCGATTACCCACATCATAATTGCGCTCGGCGGGCGAGAATTTTCTAGAGAAGAATGCACATGGCTTCATCACCGAGCCATTAGAACTTCTCTGTGACAAAACCGCCCCCGCTCCAATCTCGGAAGCATCAACCTCAACCTGAAAAGGAAGTGAAACATCTGGTTGACACAACACAGGAGCAGAAGAAAACCGGCGCTTAAGTTCTTGAAAGGCCTCCACGGCCGCAGGAGACCAATCAGCAACATCAGCACCCTTTTTAGTCAAATCAGTCAAAGGTTTAACAATACTGGAAAAATTAGCAATGAACCGACGATAAAAATTAGCAAACCCCAAGAACTTCTGAAGGCTCTTAACAGATGTAGGTTGTGTCCAGTCACAAATCGCCTGAACCTTGACGGGATCCATCTCAATAGTAGAAGGAGAAAAAATGTACCCCAAAAAAGAAATCTTCTGGACTCCGAAGAGACACTTTGAGCCCTTCACAAACAGAGAATTGGCCCGCAGAACCTGAAACACCTTCCTGACCTGTAGAACATGAGACTCCCAGTCATCAGAAAACACCAAAATATCATCCAAATACACAATCATAAACTTATCCAGATATTCACGGAAAATATTGTGCATAAAGGACTGAAAGACTGACGGAGCATTGGAGAGTCCAAAAGGCATTACCAAATACTCAAAATGGCCCTCAGGCGTATTAAATGCGGTTTTCCACTTATCACCCTGTTTTATCCGCACCAGATTATACGCACCGCGAAGATCTATCTTAGTGAACCACCTAGCCCCCTTAATGCGAGCAAACAAATCAGTCAATAATGGCAATGGATACTGATACTTGACTGTAATCTTATTCAGAAGGCGATAATCTATACAAGGCCTCAGGGAACCATCTTTTTTTGCCACGAAAAAAAAACCTGCTCCCAGAGGGGACGAAGATGGACGAATATGTCCCTTTTCCAAGGACTCCTTAATATAATTCCGCATAGCAGTATGCTCTGGCAGTGACAGATTAAATAAACGACCCTTAGGGAACTTACTGCCAGGAATCAATTCTATAGCACAGTCACAATCTCTATGCGGAGGGAGCGAATTGAGCTTAGGCTCCTCAAAAACATCCCTATAGTCAGACAAAAACGCAGGGATCTCAGAAGGAGTAGATGAAGCGATTGAAATCGGAGGTGCATAATCATGAACCCCCTGACATCCCCAGCTTAACACAGACATTGTTTTCCAGTCCAGGACAGGATTATGAGTTTGTAACCATGGCAGACCAAGCACTAGTACATCATGTAAATTATACAGTACAAGGAAGCGAATCACCTCCTGATGAACGGGAGTCATGCGCATGGTCACTTGTGTCCAATACTGCGGTTTATTCATAGCCAATGGTGTAGAGTCAATTTCCTTCAGAGGAATAGGAACTTCCAGAGGTTCCAGACTAAAACCGCAGCGTTTAGCAAATGACCAATCCATAAGACTCAGGGCAGCGCCCGAATCCACATAGGCATCGACGGAAATGGAAGACAGTGAAAAAATCAGAGTCACAGACAAAATGAACTTAGGCTGCAGAGTACCAATGGCAAAAGATTTATCAACCCTTTTTGTGCGTTTAGAGCATGCTGATATAACATGAGCTGAATCACCACAATAAAAACACAATCCATTTTTCCGCCTATAATTTTGCCGTTCACTTCTGGACTGAATTCTATCACATTGCATAGTCTCAGGTGCCTGTTCAAAAGACACCGCCAACTGGTGCACGGGTTTGCGCTCCCGTAAACGCCGATCAATCTGAATGGCCATAGCCATCGACTCATTCAGACCTGTAGGCGTAGGGAACCCCACCATAATATCCTTAATGGCCTCGGAAAGACCATTTCTGAAGTTTGCAGCCAGGGCGCACTCATTCCACTGAGTAAGCACCGACCATTTCCGAAATTTTTGACAATATATTTCCGCTTCATCATACCCCTGAGAGAGGGCTAATAAAGCCTTTTCAGCCTGAATCTCCAGGTTGGGTTCCTCATAGAGCAATCCCAATGCCAGAAAAAACGCATCCACATTGAGCAATGCAGGATCCCCTGGTGCCAATGCAAATGCACAATTCTGAGGGTCGCCTCGCAGGAAAGATATTACAATCTTGACCTGTTGAGCAGGGTCTCCAGAGGAGCGAGATTTTAAAGAAAGAAACAATTTACAATTGTTCAAGAAATTCAGGAAGGTAGATCTATCTCCAGAAAAGAACTCTGGAATAGGAATTCTAGGTTCAGACATGGGAGTGTGAACAACAAAATCCTGTATGTTTTGAACTTTTGCCGCGAGATTACTCAGGCTGGAAGCCAAACTCTGGACATCCATGTTAAACAGCTAATATCAGAGCCATTCAAGGGTTAAGAGGAGGTAAGAAGCAGCTAGACAGCAATTAAGGGCTAGGCAGCAAAACTCTGAAGGAAAAAAAAAAAAAAAATTTCCCTTAAACACTTCTTTTTCTCCTGCTTCAGCCCAAACAATTAACACTTTGTGGGCCGGCTATACTGTCATGAATCCCAATGGCTAGGGATAGCAAGGGACAAGCAAAGTAATACAAAATATTGGACGAGCTCTAGGGTGATGGAACCTGGGCTGACCGCTGCCCTACGCCTGACAAACGCAACTAGAGATAGCCAGGGAGCGTGCCTACGTTGGTTCTAGACGCCACGCACCAGCCTAAGAGCTAACTAGTACTGCAGAGAAAATAAAGACCTCACTTGCCTCCAGAGGAATGAACCCCAAAAGGTATAGTTGCCCCCCACATGTATTGACGGTGAAATGAGAGGAAGGCACACACATAGAGATGATATATATAGGTTCAGCAAATTGAGGCCCGCTGTAAACTAGAAAGCAGAACGATACAAAAGGGGTCTGAGCGGTCAGCAAAAGACCCTAATCAAAAAACCATCCTGAGATTACAAGAACCCATGTGCCAACTCATGGCACATGGGGAGAACCTCAGTCCACTAGAGCTACCAGCTAGCATAGAGACATAATAAGCAAGCTGGACAAAAAAACCAACAACTGAAAATCAGCACTTAGCTTATCCTGAAAGATCTGGGAACAGGTAGGCAGGAACCAAACAGAGCACATCTGAATACATTGATAGCCGGCAAGGGAATGACAGAAAGGCCAGGTAAAATAGGAAACACCCAGCCTCTGATGGACAGGTGGAAACCAAAGGCCGCAACCCACCAAAGTCACCCAGTACCAGCAGTAACCACCAGAGGGAGCCCACAAACAGAATCCACAACAGGATCTGTAGTAGGAGGCAGTGGTCAACTGTGTCGAAGGCAGAGGACAGGTCTAGAAGGAGGAGTATAGAGAATTGTCTGTTAGCTTTGGCTGTAAGTCAATCGTTAGTAATTTTGGTCAGGGCAGTCTAAGTGGAATGGTGGGGATGGAAGCCAGATTGTACGTTGTCGAAAAGAGAGTTAGATGCAAAGTGAGAAGAAAGTTCAGCATAGACGTGCTGCTCAAGGAGTTTGGATGCAAATAGGAACAAAGATATGGGGTGATAGCTGGACATAGCGCTTAAGTCAAGTGATGGCTTTTTGAGGATAGGTGTGATTGTGGCATGCTTGAAAGCAGTGGGGAAGGTACCAGAAGTTAGTGATAGGTTGAAGAGGTGGGTTAGGGATGGGATTAGTGTGGTGAGGTTGGGGAAGAGGTGGGATGGGATGGGGTAAAGTGAACAAGTAGTGAGGTGTGATTTGGAGAGTAGATGAGCAAGCTCCCCTTCAGTGATTTTGGAGAGGGAAGATATGGGGTTTGGGCATTGGTCTGGTATACAAAGAGGTTGTGATGGTTTGACAACAAAGATTTGCCTTGTTGGTCGATCTTATTTTTGAAGTGTGTGGCAAAGTCCTCGGCAACAATTAGGGAACTCGGAGGGGGCATTGGTGGGCGGAGGAGGGAGTTAAAAGTGTTGAACAACTGTTTGGGTTTGTGGGATAAGGAAGATACGAGGGTTGTGAAGCAGGCCTGTTTAGCAGAGGTGAGAGCTGATTTGAATGCAAGTGTTGCTTGTTTGAGTGCAGTGAAATCATCTTGCGAATGTGTATATAATATATATATATATATATATTCATCCAATGTGTCCATATCTAAGATTAAATGGCAGTTCAAATCAATATATACACTCAAGTTTGTACTGACATCACTTTTAGCCGAATGAGGGGAGCCATAGAATTAAAATAATAGATCTTTATTATTTAATATATCTTTATTTAAATTGCTAAAAAAAGTATAAAATATAAAATACAATATATGACCTATAACAGAGTGCCCAGTAGGGAGGACACCAATTTATCCTATCAATATACTGCTATATATTGCAATTTACTACAATATGGGTGAACTACATAAGTTCAAGGGAATAATATATGGACTTACAAGGTCTAGTGACCTCCCATTCAATACCATAATGCTTATCTAACATACAGCTAAGTAGTCACGTTATTGATAACATTACATTACTGCTAATCATTTTACAACTAGTAAAGAATCGAATTTCATAAATAAGAGTATAAACTGACACCAATCTACGGAGGTAGTTAATTAAAAAAGACAATGTAGTCCAATATAAACTAATAAGTATCAAGATTTAAAAAGCGAAAATAAACTATTATTAATTACCATCTCCTCTCTTCATTCTGCTAAAGGTGATGTTAATAAACCAAGGACAAATGGAGTTAAAGTCCATAAATGTGTTTTTATTAATTATAAAATGGCATCCATAGCCAAAATGACATACAAAAAATTCATAAACCAAGTATATATAAGACATAAATCGAAAAAAAGGAGGGTAAATAGTAGCAAAAGATGGAAAAAGACACTGTATGGGCACCCCTGAAAACACATTTACTATCAATAAAGTGCACAGTGCAAAAATAAACAGTGACCTGGGAAAGGAATCAAAAATCTAAGGATCCATAATAAATCTGTACAATAGGCATTTAATACAACAACACCAAGCCCTGCGCACAGGCTAAATGTCAGAAATCTAACGTAAATCCTATAAAGTTCAAGCCCAATTAGGGCAAAGATACTATAAATAGACCCTATTGATCCTTACCCAGGTACTGGTGATCAGGAGAAACCCGCACAGTGGCCCCAGATTATGGATCCTTAGATTTTTGATTCCTTTCCCAGGTCACTGTTTATTTTTGCACTGTGCACTTTATTGATAGTAAATGTGTTTTCAGGGGTGCCCATACAGTGTCTTTTTCCATCTTTTGCTACTATTTACCCTCCTTTTTTTCGATTTATGTCTTATATATACTTGGTTTATGAATTTTTTGTATGTCATTTTGGCTATGGATGCCATTTTATAATTAATAAAAACACATTTATGGACTTTAACTCCATTTGTCCTTGGTTTATTGCTATGTGAGGAGTGTCCATTCTGATTGAGTGCATATATCTCCCTTAGTGGCTCTCCCATTTGGGGTCGAGCATGGTGTGGATATTAGGTACAGTATCTTCTGATTTGATTTTTTCTGTCTAAAGGTGATGTTAGTCTGAACTTGAGTGTGTATATCTATATATATATAATTGTCTAAGGGGTACTTCCGTCTGTCTGTCTGTCTGCCAGGCCGCGACCAATCATCGACGGGCACAGTCCTGCAGAGAATTAGTCCCTCCCTACTTCCGTCTAGTCAGTGCCCGGCACCCGCTCCATACTCCCCTCCAGTCAGCGTTGACACAGGGTTAATGGCAGCGTTAACGGACAGCGTTATGCCGTGGGTAACGCACTCCGTTAATGCTGCTATTAACCCTGTGTAACCAACTTTTTACTATTGATGCTGCCTATGCGGCATCAATAGTAAAAAGATCTAATGTTAAAAATAATAAAAAAACAAATAACCTGCTATTCTCACCTTCCGTCATCCGCCGATGCGCGCGGCTGCTGCCAGCTTCCGTTCCCAGAGATGCATTGCGAAATTATCCAGAAGACTTAGTGGTCTCGCAAGACCGCTAAGTCATCTGGGTAATTTCGCAATGCATTGCTGGGAACGGAAGCTGGCGGCAGCAGCGCACACATCGGGACACCTTCGCTGGATGCTGGCGGGTGAATATATAACTATTTTTTATTTTAATTATTTTTTTAACAGGGATATGGTGCCCACACTGCTATATATTACTTGGGCTGTGTTATATACTGTGTGTCTGCTATATACTACGTGGCCAGTGTTATATGCTGCGTGGGCTGTGTTATATACTTTGTGGGCTGTGTTATATACTGCGTGGGCTGTGTTATATACTGCGTGGCCTGTGTTATATACTGCATGGGCTGTGCTATATATTATGTGGGCTGTGTTATATACTGCGTGGCTGCTATATACTATGTGGGCAGTGTTATATACTGCGTGGGCTGTGTTATATACTACGTGGGCAGTGTTATATACTGTGTGGCCACTGTTATATACTGCTTGGCCTGTATTATATACTGTGTGGCCTGTGTTATATACTGCGTGGCCTGTGTTAGATACTGCGTGGGCTGTGTTATATACTGCATGGGTTGTGTTATGTACTGCGTGGCCTGTGTTATATACTGCGTGTCTGCTATATACTACATGGCTCCTATATACTACGTGGCCTGTGCAATATACTATGTGGCTGCTATATACATACATATTCTAGAATACCCGATGCGTTAGAATCGGGCCATCACCTAGTATATATAAACAATATATATACATAAATTATAAGTTGTGGGGAGTTCAGATGAAGATCATATAAAAGGGGGAGGGGACGAAGGTTCCCACGTGTATGATGGGTGTTGATCAGTTTCCTCAGGGACCTTCCTGACTCCAGAGGAAGCTGATGAAGACCAGATACATGTGGGGCCATTTGATTCACCTTACTTTTGATAGAAACTCCCTAGAAAATGATTGGACCTGCAAGAATTAGACGCAGTTCTATTCTGACTGTTTCAAAGGTCCTCATTCTGCCAATCGGTGTGGGTTCCAGTGGTCAGACCTCCACTTCTCAGTGATCAATGAATTATCATCTCTACTGTGGGGAAGTGATAACCCGTTTTAACTGAACAGGCCCTTAAAGGGCCACTGTCACCCCCTCCAGCCGTTATAAACTAAAAGAGCCACCTTGTGCAGCAGTAATGCTGCATTCTAACAAGGTGGCTCTTTTAGTTTTTGGTGCATGTACTGTATTCCCAAAATAAAGCTTTTTATAACTTCTCCAAAATACCTGTCTTTCGCCAGGGAGGCAGGTCCTCACCCCCTGCTTGAAACGCCACACTGCCGTCACTCAAATCTTCAGGGGCGCCGGGCGCCGCCCCCATCGCGCTGTTTTCGCATGAAATCCGGCACCTGCGCTGTGTAGTACTGTCTGGTGCAGGCGCAGTGAGCTCTGGCCATCTGACGTCACAGCCAGGCTTGCAGACTGCGCCTGTGCGGCCAGTGCGGCCACCCACCTTGTGAATCCCAGCCCCGCAGTGTGTTATGCATTATACAGACTGCGGGGCTGGGATTCACAAGAAGGGGGGCGGCCGCACAGGCGCAGTGACAGTGGCCCTATAAATGCAACTTGTAGGGAATCTGTGTGACCAGATGTACAACACATGGGTCATATGCATGAGCTCTTACTGTAATTTTGCTTATTAAAAACTCCCGTTTCATTGGTTTTGCTGACAAATAATTCTGCACTGAACTGATTACGATATATTTACTGATTACGTATCATACAATGTAGGAAATTACAACTATCACACTTTAATTTCATCCATTTGTGTCAAATTTATGCCATTGATTTATTCAAATAAATTGGATCTGATAAATTTTTTTTTCAAATAGCAAATACATGTTTTCCATAGATTTTCTGTTGCTTTTTTCTTTTTTCCCATTCTTTAATCTCTAATTTTCTTTTAGATGATGTAAGTATACGTATCAACACATTCATTCATGATTGTGGATGCTAAAATTGTAGTAACATGTAAAATTGCTTAAACTGAAAAATCATTAAACAGCTTGCCGATGCTTCACAAATACAGTGCTGTTAATGAGAATTTCCGTTATTTAAATAAGTCTAAATTGAACACGCATCACAAGGATATATAATTAGTTGTCATCACAGCCAAAGAAACAGCTTTAAAAATACATTTATGAACACTTTTCCCTTGGAGAATGTATTTGGTTCATTAAGCATATTTTTTGGGAGTACTTTTCCTTAAAGATTACCTTTTGAGATTGGGGTGTTTACCCTACGCAGTCTTTTTACTAGACAATAATTATCTCATGAAGGAAGATTGCTTGGCTCTGTAATACAGGATAGTGCTCTGATAGCACCATATTTTGGAGATATTCTTCTAGTGGCTTATTGGGGGGTTCTTGATGAAATATGCCATGCTTTTTTGTATCCATGTTTTGGTAAACAGATGATTACTTTGGTACAGTAATCATTTTCATTTGTTTTTTCCTTGCAAATTGGGTTTTTATGGAGCTCTTGTATAATGTGGCCATAGTTATGAGTAGAGGTGATAGAAACAATCTGGGAAAAATCAAATTCACAACGAATTTTTCAAAAACTTTGTATTCACTGGAGTATAAATGTATTTGATTTGTTCTAATCAAAAAACATGGGGCAGAGCAGGACTCAGGCATGACTGTTCAGATACCTGGGGGTAGATAGCTTTACAGACAAAATGTCCAGCTGGAAAAGGGGGAGCCATGGCCCTATTTGTACAAAGTACAAAAACTAAAGTAAAACCAAAAATGGAGCTGAGAGACTAAAGGGAATAAGGTGAGGATCAAATGGTGAGCTGCAATGACAATACTGGAAAAGGAAAAAGTGAGTATAATAGTTTATGAGCCAGAAGTATAGAGAAGACATGGACCGCATATCCAAAAATCATACATTAATATAAAGCTGCTAGGCAAAATTTCACAAAACTGAACAGAAGGTTCTTAGTTTAACATTCTGATCAGACTATATGAAACCCACAACATCGTCATGGTGAACCTCTCAGTGGGTCCTTAGCCTAAAGGTGCGGCGCCATGTGCCAACCACCCCTAAATTGACAACATACAAGTAGGGGGACCTATAAAATTCATGGTGCAAGACAAAAGCTTCCATAGCTCCAGGTCACACCAATCCACAGGCACACCACCACAGCAGCAATGACTGCCACACAGCACAAATTTCAAGTGAGCAGATCTGAAAAACTCACCTTCCACTTGTTCTCAGTGGTGAGTGGTGGTGTGACTTGGAGCCATGAAGGCTTTGCTTTGCAGCATGGGTGTTGTGAGGCACCAGGCCACTCCAACTGCTTGTGCACTGTTGGTTTAACAGTGGTTGGTGCATGGCGTCGCACTGTTGGGCTACAGACCCACTGAGAGGTTCACCGTGATGTGATAGTGGGCTTCATACCATCTGATCAGAATGTTAAACTAAAAACCACCTAATATTCAATTTTAGGTCAATGTATAATTTTTGGATATGCGGTTCTTCTCTACGGTTCTGGCGTAATATTTTATCATTTTTAATCCTTTCCCTCCTCCCTATTTAGCATGCTTAGAGTTCTAGAGAGACCTCAATGCATATTATACTTTTCCTTTTTTTACAATCAGGGCACTTTCGATTTGCAGAGAATTTATATAATGCAATTCGATTTTTTGGGTCAAGTCAAATGAATCAAATGATTCAATCTGAAATGAATGTCAGGAGATTTACTCATCTCTATCATTGGTTCTGTTCTAGCAAAAATGTTCTTGTAAAGTGAATTTCATCCAAAACTTCTAATTAAAACTCTCATGATACTTGGTTTTATCAATGCATATAAATGTCATTTTTATATTCTAGTGTTGGCACAAAATGCTGTATTTCCATCTTTTTTAATTCTTTTTCTGTTGTTATTAATGCATTTGGTATAATCCTCTGGGAAAATTAAAAGACAAATATGCCTTAATTTATTCAAGTGCAGTCTAATATTTTGAAAAGTAGGATTTTACATCCATCATTTGCTAATAAATTCATTATTAGTGTTGTTTTATTTTTTTCCTAGCCTCTACTAGATAGAAATAAGTATATAGTATATAAAAGCTCTGAAAGTAGCTGATAATTTGTAACCTTTTCGGTTGGAGGCTGTAAATGACCAGAGTGAATGCAGTCAGTTGAAAATGCACATTCCAATTTCAGCTTTATTCATTTAGGGATGATTGCAAAAAATATCCTTCAAATATAGACTTTTTTGTTACACAGATACATGGTTGAGTATTTTAAAGTGATATGCAGAATATCGTTCTGCGGCTCCATAGTCTTTGCAAACAGCCACTGCCGGGTCATGACGAGAGACCCAATGGCTCTGAACAGTGATAATGTCATTAATGATGGGTCATGGGTCACGCTCCCCTCTGCAATCTGTAATTTCTATTCTGCATTCTATTCTGGTATGTGTTAGGTTCCCACAGCTGCACAGGGGGAATCTCAAACCATGTCTGCTGTGGTCTCCCATTCTGCTCCAGCCACAGTGGAACCTGCTCAGCGGAGACATCTGTCCCAGCATCTGGCTCAGCCTGATACTGTTCGAATGGTTACTGCTGTCTTCCCAGGCTCTGCCTTTGCAGCCAGCACTGGTCAGCGGCGAGCAGGCTTTTCTGGGACTAAGTCCTGCTTTTCAAGCACTGAGCATGCCCACGGGAAGACCTCTCATTGGAGGTCGGGGGTCACACGCTCAGGTCCTGTAGCAGCTCTTATTGGTCCACCAGGAAGGTCCTGAAGAGCTGTAACTATAAAAGGTTTGCATAGCCGCATGGTCATGCGCTAGTATCAAATGTATTTGGCTTATGCCAGTGGATACTATACAACTCTATTCATATGTGGTTTGAGGCTGTAGCTTTGGGACTGTACACTTAGGCAGACAGCTAGCGTTTGTGGGGGCAATTAGCCTTGGCTTAGCATCTGGTTCCTTCATGTGTGCGGTTAGCACAGAAGACTTCCAGAGCAAGCACAACCCTTAGTTAGGGTAATAGTTTTGTGGACAGCGCGACTCTGTGAGGCAACCAAGATCGCTTCCACATGGGGTGAAGCTTAACCCACGTGTGAGCTCAGAGTTTATCCGCCATTACTTAGCAGCAGATATCTATGCACGGTGGACCCCGGGCTGCCGATGCACCTTGTAGCTACCTATCTAAATTGGTGCATTCCACTAGCCCTAACAGTATGTGTCACACAAACGGTACACATGGATGGAGCATAAATAATGCTACAAGGATGATACATGGATAACACATAGATGGTACACATGTACACACAGATTGCCAATAGAAAACCACATGGATACTAAAAATGGACTGTCTCGCATGTACTTTTTTAAGTGGATGTTTAAAGGGAGCCTTACTCTGGTTTCACATGTTCATGAAACAGGGACTAGGCTCAGATTGCAATGCTTAGCCTGACCACCAGGCATCCTGGCTTGTGCAAACTCCTCATCGATATATAATGGTAGTTAGCTCAAGTCAAGAGACCTACCAGTCAGGCCAAGTATTGTAATCTGAAAATGGTCAGTGTGAAACTGATCTTAGTTTTATGGTATTAATCTAATTTCACTTCAAATTCCATTTTAATCTCAAGATATTAGGGGAATTTCATCATTTTGGCCCTACTTCACAAAGGTATTTTATAGAAATGAGCACATAAATTTGAGTGGAATTGATTTTGCCTCAAATTTGACAAAAAAAACTGCATTTGCAAACATTTAGATTTTTAGTAATTCGCTTCTGCATGGATTCAGCAAGATTGCAGCTGGTGGCCTGCCATTTTGCTGAACTATAAAGGGCCATCAAAAGATTTTTTTAAAAATCCCTATACTCACCTCACTACTCACTTCTTCAGCCCATTTGCTCCTCACTGTCACCCTTCCAATCCTTGCCACACCTTCAGATCATCATAGCTTGTGCTGAAATCCCTAACCCTCTAATGTTAAGCCAGAGCTTCTGGGTCTGATTCATCCTGATCCTGGGGTGATTTTGCGCATGCGCACGTAAGGTCCTGGTGCATGTCGTGACGTCAGATGCCAGAAGATTGTAGCAAGAACAGCCAGGATCACAAGATGGGACAATGACTGGAATAGTGATGTTGAGGAGCAGAATGGTCAGAGAAGTGAATATAAGGATTTGGGGTTTTTTTGCATATTAAATACGCTGCATTATTACTGTAAGGAATGGCGTGGAAAATAATTTACTTTAAACTCATTCTAAATGTATTGTTTGTCCTGTTACCGACAGATAGCTTGCTACCTGACTATTGGAAGTGCAGGACAATACATGGCTTGTTTCATGTGGCATATCTACCAAAGACTTGGTTTATAATTGGCATCTAAAAAACTCCACACATTTAAGGCTAAATTTTAGTGATGAGCGAATATACTCGTTACTCAAGATTTCTCGAGCACGCTCGGGTGACCTCTGAGTATTTTTTAGTGCTCGGAGATTTAGTTTTCTTCACTGCAGCTGAATGATTTACATCTGTTAGCCAGCATAAGTACATGTGGGGATTCCCTAGCAACCAGGCAACCCCCACATGTACTTATGCTGGCTAACAGATGTAAATCATTCAGCTGCAGCAAAGAAAACTAAATCTCCGAGCACTAAAAAATACTCGGAGGTCACCCGAGCGTGCTCGGGAAATCTCGAGTAACGAGTATATTCGCTCATCACTACTAAATTTCCATGATGAATCTTGTGTATTTTTGACACTGCATATTTTCGTTGAGCAAAAAAAAAAATAGTGTTTTAGTATTCCAACAACCAGGATGGGATTTATAGAAATCGTAGATAAACTATGTTTTTTTTTTTAACGCAGCATAAACTGAGCTGCTGAAAGGTTTTTTGAAATTTACTATATGTCAATTTCTCTTGCAGTAACTATGCATTTTATTAGCAGATTTTCCCCTAGAATGTGATGAGGAAAATCTGCAAGTAAAACATACATATGAATTGTTATTGCATTTTTGCAGTGCTAACACATTAAAAATGCAGATGACTGTATCAATAAATCACGTTTTCTCAATGCTAAGTAACAGGAAGTTTCCAATACAAAGCAGATTTACGGTACCTAAAAAAATGACATAGCAAAACGAGAAAAAAACATAACTTAAAAAATGTAATAAAAATGTATATATAAAACAACACAATGAAAGATAGCAAGTAAGCTAATTTAAACAATTGGTGCAGAAATGCAAAAGAAAATCTACAACATCAAAAACTCACCAAATGCTCATCATGGGAGCTTAGCCTAAGATGTCAACAGTATATAAACTTAATTAGGATGAAATAATGTTCACCTCTAAGGAAGCATTGAATTATGCTTCATGGAAGCACACAGTGTGGGCAATTTGGGAGGTAATATGACTAAGATTAATGTCTTATACCTGATTATAGTTATTTACAGTATGTTGTACTTTTGTAGCATCCAACTATGATTTTTGAACATTATATGGAGTTAGGTAGCATTATAAGTAGAGATGAGCAAATATGTTTGGAAAGCAATCGCTGAATCCGAATGTGCCATATTCATGCCATATTTGTGCTGAATTTATGCTTGATGATGGTTTCCAAAAATATTCACTCATCTGTACTCCCGTTGAGTCCAGTGGCTTTCAGCTATTTTAGGTGAATATTGTAAATACGGCTATAGTTATCCAAACCGAATATTGAAATATTCGCTAATGATAAGTATATATGCTGTATGTAACTTTTACCCCTCTTATATAACAGCTCATTCTATAGATTGTACCAGACAACATATGCATACTAGTGTTGAGCATTCCGATACCGCAAGTATCGGGTATCGGCCGATACTTGCGGTATCGGAATTCCGATACCGGGATTCCGATACTTGCCGCGTATCGGATACCGGAATCGGAAGTTCCCAGATTCAAAATGCACAAATTCATCCAATGAGAATGATTCCAAGTGTGGGCACATCCTGTTCAGCATGGAGGGCATGAAACTACTGGCATGGCTGTGATTGGCTGCTGAAATTATGTCATGATGCAGTTTAAAAGTCGCTGGCGCCATTTTGCGATCACTCTGCTGTGAATTCAGTTAGTGACAGGACGCTGTTTGCTGACTGAGGGCCAGTTTAGAGATAGCGATTTGCTTCTTTGTGCTTTCCAAAGGCTAATTTAGCAACCGCTGTGTTCACCTACTATTCACCTTGCTTTTGCCTTGTAGCGCTGTTTTCACAGCGATCTGCAAGGTCTGTGTGTGTGTGTGTGTGTGTGTGTCTGTGTGTGTGTGTGTGTGAGTGCAGCCCACTCTCTAGTCTGAGTGCAGCCACATAGGCCATCCATAGCTGGTTGTATTCAGTTCAGGGAGGGTGGTTCATTGCCTCATACTGTTCTTTTTTTTTTTTTTTCCAAGTAGTGTAGTCTGCTGCTAATTTTTTCAAAAAAATTCTATTAGTGTCTTTCCACCCGTCTCCAGCTAATTTGTGGAAAAACACTACATAGGATAACGTAGAGGAGGGTTTTTGGGCCTTGCAGCGCCATTTACGGCTGTCTGCACGGTCTCCGTGTGACTGCAGCTCGCCCTGTAGTCTGTGAGCAGCCATAGCCTGGTTGTCTCCAGCTCAGGGTTCTTCACTGCGTCATACCGCAAAATCAATTTTCATTTTGTTTTAAGTAGTGCAGGCTGCTGCACATTTTTTCAAAAAATTCCTATTAGTGTCTTTCCACCCGTCTCCAGCTAATTTGTGGAAAAACACTACATAGGATAACGTAGAGGAGGGTTTTTGGGCCTTGCAGCGCCGTTTACGGCTGTCTGCACGGTCTCCGTGTGACTGCAGCTCGCCCTGTAGTCTGTGAGCAGCCATAGCCTGGTTGTCTCCAGCTCAGGGTTCTTCACTGCGTCATACCGCAAAATCAATTTTCATTTTGTTTTAAGTAGTGCAGGCTGCTGCACATTTTTTCAAAAAATTCCTATTAGTGTCTTTCCACCCATCTCCAGCTAACTTGTGGAAAAACACTACATAGGATAACGTAGAGGAGGGTTTTTGGGCCTTGCAGCGCCGTTTACGGCTGTCTGCACGGTCTCCGTGTGACTGCAGCTCTATCTGTTGTCAGTTCAGCCCCCAAAAAATAAATAAATAATAAAGTTCACCAAACACACCAGTGACACCACTTTACATTTCTGTAGGCCACATTAGCTCATATTAAAGTCTAGTCCACACTTTAGAAAATTAGTGTTTCTTATACCTGTTAGGAGGAGTTGTTCAGGAATAAGCACACAAAGCCGTTAGTACTTTTCTGCTTATCTTTATCAGTCAACCAAGATGAAGAAGGCAGTGAGTAAGGCACGTGGGCGTGGGCGTGGGCGCGGAGCAGGGAGGGGACGTGGGGATTCTGTGCCTGCTGCGGGCACCGGTGACTCATCAGCACCCACTTTCACAAGGGAACAGTCATTCATGCGCAGCTTTGTCGCAGAGCGCCGTACACCGCTGCTGCGTGGAGAACAAATTGAAGCCGTTGTCGGATGGATGGCAGCTAATGCATCAACTTCAATTAGTGCCACATCCTCTCAGACACAGAGCACTGGAGAGCAGCCATCTGTCTCTTCACCACCTGCCAAATTGCCCAGGCAGACAGAGAGCCCAGGACAGGAGCCGTCTCTACTTCTGTTCTCTGAATCTCTTGGCTTGGAAACAGGGGGCCAGCCAAGCAGCATTGGAGAAATGGAAGAAGAGGCAGGGTGCAGTGATGCCCAACAGCTTTTTCTCTCTTCCTCTGAAGAGGCGGGTGGGCCAGTGGCTCCGTTCACCACATCGCAGGCCGCATCAGCTGATGATGACACTCAGGTGCCACTTACTGGTGCGTGCTCTGCTGCTGAGACTACCCAGGAGGAGCAGTTGGGGGCAGAGGGTAGTGTAGATGATGAGGTCCTTGACCCATCTTGGCAAGAGGGACAGGAAGGTGGTGGGAGCAGCTCTGAGGAAGAGATTCCCCGTACGGCCCAAAGAGGGAGAGGGAGGGGGAAGACTGCGGATCCTGCAGCCTCCGCTTTGGCACCCGTTAGGAGCATGTCTCTTCCAAAAGCCAAAAAGGGCGCTCCCAAGACTTGCAGTGCCTGGTCCTTTTTTGACACAGTTGCAGATGACATTTGCTATGTCAAATGCAAGGTGTGTCATCACAAAGTCAAAAGAGGGAAAAATGTCAGCAACCTCAATACCTCCAACATGTGGAAACATGTGCGCACCAGGCACCCGGCGGAGTTAGAAAAACACACTGAAGAGCTAGGCCAACCAACAGCGGCAGCTACCACCTCTTCAGCTCGTGTTGCCTCTTCCTCCAGCTCACACGCAGCTGGTTCGGCTTCCTCCCAGGATTGCCGTGGAAGAACCTCTGGCCCTGTTGTCCAGAGACCCGCTGTAATTCCACCCGCAGCACCACTTTCCCAGTCATCCACACACTCCCAGCCCAGTCTACAGCCATCGGTAGTACAGGCATGGGAGAAAAGGCGGCCTTTCTCGTCAAACCACCCACGAGCACAGGCTCTGACTGCGGGCATTGCCAAACTTCTGTCACTGGAAATGCTGTCATTCAGGCTGGTGGAGACTGACAGCTTCCGTGACTTGATGTCATTGGCAGTCCCACAGTACAATGTGCCCAGCCGCTTTTACTTCAGCAGGCAAGCCATCCCTGCCCTGCACAAGCATGTGGAGGGACACATAAAACACGCTCTACTAAACGCCGTCAGTAGCAAGGTCCACCTCACCACCGATACGTGGACCAGTCAACATGGACAGGGGCGATACCTTTCCCTCACTGCCCATTGGGTTAATGTCGTTGAGCCGGGTACAGACCGTGTGAGTGGCGCAGGACGTGTCCTGCCCACTCCAAGGATTGCAGGAATCCATTCTGTACGCATTGACTCCTCCTCCTACACCAGTTCCTCAGAATCATCGCTGCAGGAGCCGTCACAGTCCACCTCCACATGGACCCGTGATGAACGTGTACCTGTTACGACCGACATGAGCACAGCCGTGGCCAAACGTCAACAGGCCGTCTTGAAATTAATTTATTTGGGGAATCGAAGCCACACAGCGCAGGAGCTCTGGAATGCCATCAAGCAGGAGAGCGATGTGTGGTTTGTGCCAGCGAATCTCCAGCCAGGCATGGTAGTGTGTGATAATGGCCGAAATCTGGTGGCAGCTCTGGGCCTCGGCAACTTCACTCACATCCCATGTCTGGCACATGTGCTCAATTTGGTCGTGCAGAGTTTTCTGAGGGACTATCCCGATCTTGATGCACTGCTGCACAAGGTCCGCCTAGAGTGTGCTCACTTGCGGCGTTCCAGCACGGCAAAAGCGCGCATTGCGGCTCTGCAGCGCCGACACCGCCTGCCGGAACATCGCATCATATGTGACCTACCTACCAGGTGGAATTCCACGTTACATATGTTGGAGCGGTTGTGTGAGCAGCAGCAAGCTGTAATGGAGTACCAGCTGCTTCAGGCGCAAAGAAGTCGCAGTCAGCGCTGTACAGACTTCACAACCACAGAGTGGGCCACTATGAATGACGTCTGCCAGGTTTTGCGTCCCTTTGATTATTCCACGCGGATGGCGAGTGCAGATGATGCACTAGTCAGCATGACTGTCCCCCTTATCTGCCTGCTTGAAAAATCACTGCAAGCGCTAAGGGATGATGTTGTGGAAGAGGTGGAGGATGAGGATTCAGCATTTCCATCATCTTCTGGACAGTCAGCGCCACGTGGTTCCTCACAAACGCGTAGGCAGGGGACAGTTTGTGAGGAGGATGAGGAGGAGTCAATGGAGGAGGAAGACATCCGTCCAGAGGAGGGAGTTACACAATTGTCCAGTACTCAGTGTGTACAGCGAGGGTGGGGTGATGACGAGCGGGCAGAGATCACGCCTCCAGCAGGGGACAGCGTTTCTTGGGCAGTTGGCAGTCTGCAGCACATGGTGGATAAGATGCTGCAGTGCCTGAGAAACGACCGCCGCATCGCCCACATTCTCAACATGTCTGATTATTGGGTGTTCACCCTCCTCGATCCTCGCTACCGGGACAACGTAGAAAGCCTCATCACACCGTTGAACCGGGAGCAAAAAATGCGGGAGTACCAAGACACACTGGTCAATTCCATCATCTTCTCCATTCCAACTGAGAGAAGTGCTGCTAGTGCATTCTAAAGCAGCTCAGTGCGTCCAGGCAGTGGTGGAGGCTCTGCACAAAGAGGGAGCAGAAGCAGTGCCTCTGCCCAAGGCAAGACCAGTATGGCCCAACTGTGGCACAGTTTTCTGTGCCCGCCACAAAAGTCTACACCATCACAGACGGCTCCAGTCAGCAGGAGGCAACGGTTCCGTCAGATGGTGACAGACTACATGTCTTGCCCTCTTGCTGTACTCCCAGACGGCTCTTCCCCTTTCAAGTTTTGGGTCTCAAAGCTGGATACATGGCCAGAGCTAAGCCAGTATGCATTGGAGGTGCTGTCTTGCCCTGCGGCCAGTGTATTATCGGAACGTGTCTTTAGTGCTGCAGGTGGTGTACTAACTGACCGTCGCATGCGACTATCCTCCGATAACGTTGACCGGCTTACTTTCCTGAAAATGAACAAGGCCTGGATCTCGCAGGAATTTGCCACTCCTCTTCCTGATTAAATAATTAGGTGACTGTCTACAGTATCCAGGTCTCCTGTTGTGTTCATCTTTCTACCACCTGAACTTTAATTCCTGGGCTCCAACACCGCCAGTTGAGGCTCAGAAGTGCCGTCTGCACAGTCAAAACATACGACCCAGTGTTATTGGGTTTCAGTAACGTCAGCTGATCCCCAGCTGTGTAGCCGGCAATGTGTCCTGCGACCGCCACGCTGACACAACAACTGAAATGTAAGGGAACCTGTCCCCCCCACCCAAGGCTTTTGTTACTGAAAGTGCCACCTTGTACAGCAGTAATGCTGCACAACAAAAAGGTAGCTATTTTTGTTTAGCTCCTTGCACACGCAGAACTTAACACTTATAAAATGTGTCCACTGATACCGTAAAACCGTCCCGGAGGTGGGACTTTCCTTCGAAATATGACGCAGCACAGCCGTCATTCCTAGCCCCATGGCGCCGTGCCCCGGCTCCTCAGCGTTGTTTGATTCCGTCCCGGAGCCTGCGCTGTTATATTATCCCTTGGCCAGGCACACTTAGCGCTGCCCGTCTTCTGACATCATTTGGTGTCAGGATGGCTGCGCCTGTGCGGCCGCGCTGGCCGAGAGCCCGCCTCGCAGTGTCTTCTGATTTAATCCCACTGGGGGCCTGAGATCCATGGACATGCACAGTGCATATCTGAACCTCCACCTCTCACTCATCTCCCTACGGCTTCTTCAGACTGTGCGGTGTCAGCTGGTCCCTAATAGCATGCCACGGCCGTGACACCGCACAGTCTGAAGAAGCCGTAGGGAGGGGAGTGAGAGGCGAGGATATGCACTGCGCATGGCCACGGATCCCAGGCCCGCGGTGGGATTACATTAGACGACACTGCGAGGCGGGCTCTCGGCCAGCGCGGCCGCACAGGCGCAGCCAGCCTGACACCAAATGATGTCAGAAGATGGGCAGCGCTAAGTGTGCCTGGCCAAGGGATAACATAACAGCGCAGGCTCCGGGACGGAATCAAACAACGCTGAGGAGCCGGGGAACGGCGCCAAGGAGGTAGGAATGACGGCTGTGCTGCGTCATATTACGAAGGAAAGTCCCACCTCCGGGATGGTCTCACGGTATCAGGGGACACATTTTATAAGTGTTTAGTTCTGTGTTTGCAAGGAGCATCATGAAAAGAGCCACCTTTTCCTTTTGCATCTTTTTTGCTGCACAAGCTGGCTCTTTCAGCTACAAACGCCTTGGGGGGGGGGGTTAAAGGTTCCCTTTCGACTTTCTCCAATCAGGCTTCGGCCTACATTGTGTTCCTCTGCTTCTCCTCCTGTCCCTGGGCTCCAACACCGCTAGTTGTTGCCTGGTAGTGCTGTACGCACAGTCAACAGTCCCTCCTCTGTTATTGGGGTTCAGTAACGTCAGCTGTTCCCCTGCTGTGTGTGTGGCAATCCCTCCTATCTCCTCCACCTCCACCTCCCTCTCCTGTCCCTGGGCTCCAACACCGCTAGTTGCCGTCCAGTAGTGCTGTACGCACAGTCAACAGTCCCTCCTCTGTTATTGGGGTTCAGTAACGTCAGCTGTTCCCCTGCTGTGTGTGTGGCAATCCCTCCTATCTCCTCCACCTCCACCTCCCCCTCCTGTCCCTGGGCTCCAACACCGCTAGTTGACGTCCAGTAGAGCTGTACGCACAGTCAACAGTCCCTCCTCTGTTATTGGGGTTCAGTAACGTCAGCTGTTCCCCTGCTGTGTGTGTGGCAATCCCTCCTATCTCCTCCACCTCCACCTCCCCCTCCTGTCCCTGGGCTCCAACACCGCTAGTTGCCGTCCAGTAGTGCTGTACGCACAGTCAACAGTCCCTCCTCTGTTATTGGGGTTCAGTAACGTCAGCTGTTCCCCTGCTGTGTGTGTGGCAATCCCTCCTATCTCTTCCACCTCCACCTCCCCCTCCTGTCCCTGGGCTCCATCACCGCTAGTTGCCGTCCAGTAGTGCTGTACGCACAGTCAACAGTCCCTCCTCTGTTATTGGGGTTCAGTAACGTCAGCTGTTCCCCTGCTGTGTGTGTGGCAATCCCTCCTATCTCCTCCACCTCCACCTCCCCCTCCTGTCCCTGGGCTCCAACACCGCTAGTTGCCGTCCAGTAGTGCTGTACGCACAGTCAACAGTCCCTCCTCTGTTATTGGGGTTCAGTAACGTCAGCTGTTCCCCTGCTGTGTGTGTGGCAATCCCTCCTATCTCTTCCACCTCCACCTCCCCCTCCTGTCCCTGGGCTCCAACACCGCTAGTTGCCGTCCAGTAGTGCTGTACGCACAGTCAACAGTCCCTCCTCTGTTATTGGGGTTCAGTAACGTCAGCTGTTCCCCTGCTGTGTGTGTGGCAATCCCTCCTATCTCCTCCACCTCCACCTCCCCCTCCTGTCCCTGGGCTCCAACTTCGCTAGTTGCCGTCCAGAAGTGCTGTCCGCACAGTCCCAACAGTCCCTCCTCTGTTATTGGGGTTCAGTAACGTCAGCTGTTCCCCTGCTGTGTGTGTGGCAATCCCTCCTATCTCCTCCACCTCCACCTCCCCCTCCTTTCCCTGGGCTCCAACACCGCTAGTTGTTGCCTGGTAGTGCTGTACGCACAGTCCCAACAGTCCCTCCTCTGTTATTGGGGTTCAGTAACATCAGCTGTTCCCCTGCTGTGTGTGTGGCAATACCTCCTATCTCCTCCACCTCCACCTCCCCCTCCTGTCCCTGGGCTCCAACACCGCTAGTTGCCGTCCAGAAGTGCTGTCCGCACAGTCCCAACAGTCCCTCCTCTGTTATTGGGGTTCAGTAACGTCTGCTGTTCCCCAGCTGTGTGTGTGGCAATCCCTCCTACCTCCTCCACCTCCTCCTCCTCCACCTGTCCCTGGGCTCCAACACCGCTAGTTGCCGTCCAGAAGTGCTGTCCGCACAGTCCCAACAGTCCCTCCTCTGTTATTGGGGTTCAGTAACGTCTGCTGTTCCCCTGCTGTGTGTGTGGCAATCCCTCCTATCTCCTCCACCTCCACCTCCCCCTCCTGTCCCTGGGCTCCAACACCGCTAGTTGCCGTCCAGAAGTGCTGTCCGCACAGTCCCTACAGTCCCTCCTCTGTTATTGGGGTTCAGTAACGTCAGCTGTTCCCCTGCTGTGTGTGTTGCAATCCCTCCTACCTCCTCCTACCTCCTCCACCTCCTCCTCCTCCACCTGTCCCTGGGCTCCAACACCGCTAGTTGCCATCCAGAAGTGCTGTCCGCACAGTCCCAACAGTCCCTCCTCTGTTATTGGGGTTCAGTAACGTCAGCTGTTCCCCTGCTGTGTGTGGCAATCCCTCCTACCTCCTCCTCCCTCCTCCACCTCCTCCTCCTCCACCTGTCCCTGGGCTCCAACACCGCTAGTTGTTGTCCAGAAGTGCTGTCCGCACAGAGCCAAACACCTCGCCAATGTGTTAGTGGGGTTCAGCACCGCCAGCTGTTCCCCTGCTGTGTATACGGCAATGTGTACTGCGACCGCCACGCAGGCACAACAAGTTAAATTTAAGGGAACCTGTCCCCCCCCCAGGCGTTTGTTACTGAAGGAGCCACCTTGTGCAGCAGTAATGATGCAAAGGGAAAAAGTGCCTCTTTTCGTGGTGCTCCTTGCACATGCTGAACCTAACACTTATGAAAAGTGTCCCCTCCTACCGTGATACCGTCCGGTAGGTGGAACTTTCCTTTGTGATGTGACGCAGCACAGCCGTCATTCTTACCCCCTTGGCGCCGTGCGCCGCCTCCTCAGCGTTGTTTGAATCAGTCCCGGAGCCTGCGCTGTTAGGTTAGCCCTTGGCCATGCACACATTTTGCGCTGCCCGTCTTCTGACATCATTTGGTGTCAGGCTGGCTGCGCCTGTGCGGCCGCGCTGGCCGAGAGCCCGCCTCGTACTGTCTTCTGATTTAATCCCACTGGGGGCCTGAGATCCATGGACATGCGCAGTGCATATCTGAACCTCCACCTCTCACTCATCTCCCTACGGCTTCTTCAAACTGTGCGGTGTCAGCTGGTCCCTAATAGCATGCCACGGCCGTGACACCGCACAGTCTGAAGAAGCCGTAGGGAGGGGAGTGAGAGGCGAGGATATGCACTGCGCATGGCCACGGATCTCAGGCCCCCAGTGGGATTAAATCAGAAGACAGTACGAGGCGGGATCTCGGCCAGCGCGGCCGCACAGGCGCAGCCAGCCTGACACCAAATGATGTCAGAAGACGGGCAGCGCAAAATGTGTGCATGGCCAAGGGCTAACCTAACAGCGCAGGCTCCGGGACTGATTCAAACAACGCTGAGGAGGCGGCGCACGGCGCCAAGGGGGTAAGAATGACGGCTGTGCTGCGTCACATCACAAAGGAAAGTTCCACCTACCGGATGGTATCACGGTAGGAGGGGACACTTTTCATAAGTGTTAGGTTCAGCATGTGCAAGGACCATAATTAAAAGAGCTAAGTTTACCTTTTCCAGCATTAGTGCTGTACACGATGGCTCTTTCAGCTACAAACGCCTGGGGGGGTTAAAGTTTCCCTTTCAACTTGCTCCAGTGCAGGCTTCGGCCTACACTCTGCTCCCTCTCCTCCTCCTGCTGACCCTGGGCTCTAACACCGCCAGTTGGGGCCCAGATGTGCTAGCTGCACAGAGCCAAACACCAGCCAATGTGTCAGTGGGGTTCAGCACCGCCAGCTGTTCCCCTGCTGTGTAGCCGGCAACGTGTCCTGCAACAGCCACGCAGACACAAGAACTGAAATTGAAGGAAACCTGTCCCCCCTCCCCCAGGTGTTTTTACGTTTTACAGCCACCTTGTACGACAGTAATGCTGCATGTGTGCAAGGTGGCTCAGAAACTTATTCTCCTTGCCCATGTTGAAGTGAACACGTCTAAAAATGAGTCCTCTGCGACCATTAAAACGTCCCTCAGGTGTGATTTTCCTTTGTATTGACACGCAACAAGCTCCTTGGTAGCGCTGCCCGTCTTCTGGCATCATTGTTTGGCTGCCTGCGCCTCTGCGGCCGCCTTGCCCCACACAACGCCCCTCGGTGTCTTATTTATTGGGACTGCGAGGGTGTGATTGATGGGCATGAACGGTGCATTTCTTCGCCTGTCCCTCATCTCCTTCCGCCTTCTTTGGACTGTGCATCTTCATGGCCGTGGCATGCGAATAGGGATCAGCTGATGCCGCATAGTCTGAAGCGGGTGTAAGAACCCAAGCGAGAGGCGAACATATGTACTGCGCCAGGCCATGAATCCCAGCCTCGCAGTGTTTTAACAATGTTAAGACACTGGGGGGCTGGGATTCATGGTCATCGAAAACCGCAACGGCCGACATAACATGATGTCAGAGGATGGGCAGCGCTAACAGCGCAAGGCCAAGGGATAACACAAAAGCGCAGACTCCTGTGCAACAAATAATGATGGTCAGGAGGCCGCGCAAAGCACCAAGGTGGCATTTTTGCCAGCTGTACTGCGTCTCATTACAAAGGGAACTCGCGCCTCCAACACAGTTTGACTGTATAAAGGGCTAAATGTTATACGTGTTTCATTCAGCGTGTGCAAGGAGAAAAATTAAAAGAGCAACCTTTGACTTGTGCAGCACTACTGCTGCATAAGCTGTGGCTCTTCTACTTTGTAACCCCTGAGGGGGGGTTAAAGGTTACCTTTGAAATTGGTTCAATTAGGCTTCGGCCTACACTCTGCTCCCCCTGCAGAGCCCGGGCTCCAACACTGCCAGTTGGGGCCCGGTACTGCTAGCTGCACAGAGCCAAACACCAGCCAATGTGTCAGTGGGGTTCAGCACCGCCAGCTGTTCCCCTGCTGTGCAGCCGGCAACGTGTCCTGCAACAGCCACGCAGGCACAACAGACCCAAAGCTGCCGCCAGTGCAGGCTTCGGCCTACACTCTGCTCCCTCTCCTCCTCCTGCTGACCCCGGGCTCCAACACTGCTAGTTGGGGCTCTAGGAAGACAAGCTTGAATAGGTCCCCATCCTGGTTCCAGCACCTCAGCTGGTTCCGGGCAGAGCCTTTGGCTTAGGTGCCTCCCTCTGGGTATCCGAGTTCCACCAACGTCAGGTGGTCCTTGGTAGTGCTTTCAGGCACGGGTACCTCCTGCTTAGTAACCTGGTTCCAGTAACGTCAGCTGGTCCTCGGTAGTTCCATTGGCTCTTGGACCTTCGGCTACCCATCTGGGTTCCAGCACCGTCAGCTGGTTCTCGGCAGTGTCTTTTGCTCTTGTACCTTCTGCTCCCCATCCTGGTTCCAGTACCGTCAGCTGGTTCCGGGCAGAGCCTTTGGCTTAGGTGCCTCCCTCTGGGTATCCGAGTTCCACCAACATCAGGTGGTCCTTGGTAGTGCTTTCAGGCACGGGTACCTCCTGCTTAGTAACCGGTTTCCAGTAACGTCAGCTGGTCCTCAGTAGTTCCATTGGCTCTTGGACCTTCGGGTAGCCATCTGAGTTCCAGTTCCATCAGCTGTTTCTCGGCATTTTCTCAGCCTTCTTGTACCTTCTGCTACATTTCCAAGTTCAAGAGACTAAACACGATGACCCGGAAGACCACCCCTAAGATGACGACGACACCAGAGACGACAACCACCGTGATGACGACGACCCTGGAGACGATGACCCTGAAGACCACCCCGATGACGACGACCCCGGAGACGACAACCACCGTGATGACGACGACCCTGGAGACGATGACCCTGAAGACCACCCCGATGACGACGACCCCGGAGACGACGACCCTGGAGACGACGACGACCTGGAAGACCGAGAAGCAGAAGAACAAGAGGCTGCAGAACAAAGAGCAGAAGAACATTAAGCATAAGACTAAATATCAGAGCAAAAGATATTATCTAAATTATAAGCAGAAGAAGACTAAGCAGTGTATGGGGGTGAGTTCGTTCCTCCTCGTGGTGCCCCTGGATAAAGCCTGATGCTGCAGGCCAAACTGAACGCGGACAAATGTAACTGTTTTGTGACAGGCAGAACGGAAGGTGTAATCTTCAAACTTTTATAGATAACAACTACGGGAATGCCTGTCACAAATAAGAATATGATGAAGAAGTAGAATATGAAGAAGATAATAGTAAAATAAAAAGAATATGAACAATGTAACAAAAAAAATAATAGGTAGAAGATGAAGAAGAAGATGAATAAGGTGAAGAAGTTGATGTCAAAGAAGCTGATGATGAGAATAATGAAGAAGAAAGTGTGGGAGAAGTAAAAAAGAAGGTGAAGGGCGTGGAAGTAGTGAAACATCAATATCTGACAAAATAAAATAAAAAAAAATAACAGTCAAAATCTTTCTAACGCCGAACGTCATAAAAAAAAATAAAAATCCTGCTATTCTATTTGATTGGGCTAAACCTCTGTGCATTTAATGTCTCCGCCACCTCCCCCAATACATCCTACATTATTCTTAGTTGTTTTCCTTCATGTAGAATTAACCTACAAGGAAAGAAAGGGTTTATTTTAATTCCGATATTTTCGTCCCATTGACTTGCATTGGGATCGGGTATCGGTATCGGATTAGATCCGATACTTTGACGGTATCGGCCGATACTTTCCGATACCGGAAGGTATCGCTCAACACTAATGCATACATATAACATTGATTCCTTATGTATCAAAATAAAACCCCATAAAAGGTTTAAAAAAGAGATAAAGTAAAGCACAAGCTTATAAAAAGTGAAAAGTGTTTTCAATTAACTATAATTCTTATTGTTTTGCCTCAGATGTAGAAGTGCAAATAAAGTAATTCACCAAGGTGTAGTACAATTCTAGAAAGTGTTTTCATGAATTTCTTTATAGATATTACTTGTACAATGGAGCTGCAATAACACAGTTTATGTGCTGACTTCTTCCTTCAACTTAATTAGGATCCAAAACGGCTTTTACTCTAAAAATAAACTAAGAAAATCCAAAGTTTTCTCTGCAGACTAAATGGCCACAAAGCAATTTACTTGTCATTTCCTAGCACTGTGTATGTCTCCTCTTAAATATAATCAGATACTTTAATTGTTCTTGCCCATGTACACCTGACAGTAAGTAATTCATGGGAGATATAAAGTCAATGTGTTTGTAGACATGTCATACTGTGATTAGCAATGTACATTTTATTTAATTAGGTCAGGCTTACAGGGATTTCATGCTGCTGATGGAGTCTTTTGACCCATATTTCTCAGGCTTCTCTACATGATGTTAACAAATTAAAACAAAAATACATTATCTGTGCATACATGATTTACAAGTTGAATCTATATATAATTAGTATAATCATACTTGCAACTCTCATGAAATGTCCAGGAGACCAGAGAAAAAGGATCCCGGTGACAGATGGAAAATCTTCCATGCTCTGCCATAATCTTCAGGACAGCATCACTTTTGGAAGACATCTATTGCTTGATTCCAGGATGCTCCATCCAAACAACCATCGAAAAGTTGAGGAAGCGGTGAAAATGGGTGTGACAGAGGTGTGGAGGAGGGAGGTAAAACACATGCAAGAGGGGGGTGCAACATTAGGTTGGGCTTAACATGAGATTAGGCTAAGCAGACCCCCAGTTCCAAAACAAGCTATTAGCGCCCCATAATCGCGTCATGGTGGGCTGATAGGAACTGTTGTGTGTGTACTGGCAATTGTGTTATTTAAATGTCCCTGTCAGTGATTGGCAACAGATTTTAAATGGTTAAACAGTAGCAATCAAAGCAAGCTCCTGTTAAAGCAGTTACAAGTAGATGTCAGCTCCTTAGCGCAGCCTACATCTATAAGGTGGGCTGTAGGTTAAGCTCCTGAGCCCACTCCGTTCATGGGACAAACCTTAATATCTTTTATTGGAAAAGGGTCAAAATTTGGTATCTGACTTTTTTAAACCAATTAACTTTTTATTAGCAAAAAAGAGAGGTACATAACTCAACAAATATTTCCAGCAGGGGAGAAGGGGAGGGGAAAGGGAAAAGGGAAGTCAGGGGAAAGAAGGGAAAAACAAAGTACATAGTGTCCAGAGAGCACAGCAAATCCAGTACAAAAAGTATGAAGTCATAGTGTAAAACAAATCACATATTCTAATATAAACTATTAGACTATTAGATGAGGGTAAGGGCGGATGGGGATACACAAGCTGAGGAAACCCAAGGATCCCACCAGGAAAGGACCTTATTCTTCTTAGAGAGACCCTGTGCCGTAATTATTTCATAGCTGAAGTGGAGGTTAATTTTGGAAACCAATTCGGCTCTAGAGGGAAGATCTGTAGATTTCCAGTGGTTTGCAATACATTGCCTGGCAGCGATCAGAATGTTAGAGATCATCGGGCGGAGAGGGGAGGGGAACTCTATAAGGGAAATACCCAGAACAGCTAGATGCCCACTCAAAACAAGGGGAAGACGAATTACCTCTGTGATCAGGGACTCTACCTGGCGCCAGAAAATCTGAACCTGTGGGCAGGACCACCAGACATGAGAGCCGGAGCCAATAGCCCCACAGCCCCTCCAACAAAGAGGAGAGGAAGAGGGACCAAATTTGGCAAGGTGAGCAGGAGTGAGATACCATTGAAGCTGGATCTTTTTAGACTGCTCCAAATGTCTTATACATGAGGAAAATTTAGAGGGGTGTACCATGGCGAACTGCCAGTCTTCCAGGGAAGCCTCGAAAGCCAGCGAGGACTCCCAGGAAGTCATAAAAGGAAGCTTATCAGGAATATCGTGGGATATAAGAGCCTTGTAAAGAATAGAGATGCCATGGGGCACTATGGTGGCTGGTCTAAAGAACCTGTGAGCCGGGTCCTCCGACAGAGGCGGGGGCGCACCGAACAACCGACGTGACCTAAGGAAGCTGCGCAGTTGTAGATATTGAAAAAAATCTTTGATAGAAAGAGAAAATCTATTCGCCAGGACCTCAAACGACAACAGGCCGTCCGAGCCGAACAGGTCGACCACCCGGTGCCCCCCGCGCCTCCACCAGGAGGAAAGAGAAGTGTGCCCAATAGCATATTCCAAGGCCCGCAGACAAACATAATCATACATAAAAAGGAAATGAGAAGTGCAGACTGACGCCCAAAGCTTAGAAGCAGTCTTGATAGTGCGGAGAGAAGGGCCAGAAGGAGAGACTCGAAGCAGCCGGAGCTCCAAAAGCAATTTAAGAGAGTTCTTGGGGGCAAAATGGGATTCAATAAGCACCCAGGGTAGAAGTGAGGTCTCCTCCCACCAAAATTTAAGAGGCTCCAAAATCACCGCCCTATAATAGAATTGAATCTAAGGGACACCCAATCCACCCATAGAGTACGGGAGGGACATAACTCGACGCTTGACCCAGTGAGGCTTCTTGTTCCAGATAAACCGATCAATGATCGATTGGAAAGCTGAGATATATTTTGAGGGAATGGAAAGGGGAAGACACCGAAATAGATAAATAATTTTGGGGAGAAATAACATTTTAGCAGTTTGGATACGGGCCATCCACGAGAGCGAAGAGCTCGATAGTTGCTCCATGCCCCTCCTAATCTCCGAGAGAGCCTCCTCGCAGTTAGAACGGACGATGTCGTCCAACCTAGTTATCCGAATGCCCAAATACGAAAAGCCCGTAGGGGACCAAATAAATGCAAACTTAGATTGGATTTGAATTTGAAGGGCGACCGGGAGGAAGAGGGGAAAAATAATGGATTTAGTCAAATTAAGTTTGTAATATGATACCGCGGAGAATTGGGATAAAATCGAGGTAATCGCATTCAGCGAAACTAGTGGCGAAGTACAAGTCAAAACCACATCATCGGCGTAAAGTCCGATTTTGTGTTCGGTTCCCCCCACCCGCACCCCTTTTATATCGGCACTTTGCCTAACCATGGCAGCTAAAGGCTCCATGATCAGAGCAAAACTAAGGGGGAGAGGGGGCAGCCCTGTCGAGTCCCGTACAAAATGGGGAACGTACGAGATTTAAAGCCGCCCGAGCGGACCGACGTGCAGGGGTTGGAGTATAAAGCCATGACAGCTTTAGAAATAAGTCCAGTAAGACCAAACTTTTCCAGCGTGAGCTCAATATATCCCCAGTGCACCCTGTCAATGCTTTTTCGGTGTCGAGAGACATGAATACACTGGGGAGACCCTCCCTCTCCACCACATCCAGGAGATCGATTAAACGTCTCGTGCCGTCTCTAGTTTGTCTGCCGGGAACAAACCCAACTTGGTCGGGGTGTATGAGGCTAGGGAGCACCAATATCAATCTATTGGCCCAAATTTTAGCATAGATTTTGACGTCACAATTCAGGAGGGCTATGGGGCGAAAATTCCCTGGAGACGTTGCGGGTTTCCCCTGTTTAGGAAGGGTCACGATGGAAGCTTCCAACCCCTCAGGTCTAATACTACCGGCAGATACCCAGTTGTTAAATAAGCGTAGAAGGTAAGGGGAGAGGACAGAGAAGAATTGCGCATAATAAAGAAAAGGAAAACCATCCGGCCCTGGAGAAGAACACTTATTAGCATCTTTGATAATTTGAGATAGCTCAGATTCAACAATGGGAGAATTCAGAAAGGAAAGCTGTTCCGCGCTGACCGAGGGGAGATTAGCTTTTTCCAAGAACGCCAAAATTAGCTCCCGCGAGGGCTGAGGGACTCCCGGGTCGGAGCCAAGATCATAGAGTGAAGAATAATAGGCAGCAAACTCCTCAGCAATATTGATAGGATTATAGACACGGGAGCCGTCAGACCCAAGCAGGAATGGAATCTTGGATTGAGCCTCTCTCTTCCTAACACGCTTAGCCAAAACAGCACCTGCCCGGTCTCCCATTGCATAGAATTTGGCTCTGGATTTCCTTAAGGAATTGTCAGCCCTATGTAGAAGCAACTGGCGAACATGCATGCGGGCCTTAGAGAGGTCAGATAAGAGCGCCGGGGTAGGAGACTCTTTATGGGCAGATTCAAGGCAAGCCAATTCGTCTAGGGCAGAATGGAGAGCCGAATTATATTTCCTCTTAGCTGTTGCAGCCATTTTGATAAAGCAGCTCCTAGCCACCGCCTTGTGGGCGAACCAGAGGGTATCATCTTGTATGTCTGGAGTATCATTGGAGGAGAAGAATTCTAATAAGGCTCTTTCCATAAACTGGGAGTTTAGTTGATCAGCAAGAAGATGAGTATTTAGACGCCAATGTGAAGGGGGTCTAATAGCAAGAGGGTCTCTCAGAGTAAGGGACACCGGAGCATGGTCCGACCAAGTGATACTGCCTATATCTGCTGAAATGCAGTGAGGGAGGGCCACATCATTCACCAGCACGTAGTCAATCCTGCTATAGGAACCGTGTCTGGGAGACATGAATGTGTAATCTCTCTCACCACAGTGCAGATATCTCCAAATATCATGCAGATTATACGAATTGATTAACGGCCCTACCTCGCCCCTAGACAAAGAGGTAGCAGAACAGTCTATCACCTTAGATATTGGAACATTAAAATCCCCAGCAGTCAGCTTGTGGCCATGCTGGATGTCCTGTAAAGTCTGAAAGAAACCCTCTAAGAACTTCAGCTGACCTGCATTAGGGGCATAGACAGAGGCAATGGTGTAAGGGGCATTGTTAATAAGACAGAGAACTATAATGAACCTACCCATTGGATCCACTATTGAATGGATCAAATGAAAAGTATTAGCTTTGCTAAAGAAAATAGCTGCTCCCGCCTTTTTTGACGGACCGTTTGCAAAAAATTGGTGCGGATATAAACCTGAGTACATTCTAACATTATCACACTCCAATAAATGCATTTCTTGAAGACATAAGATATCTCGACGAGATTTGCCCAACTGCCTCCAGACAACAGACCTCTTGCCCGGGGAGTTGAGGCCATTTACATTGACTGAATACAATGAAATACTCATATCAAAGGTATATAACCAATCCACAATATACTGAACACCAATGGGGTGTGCAGGAGAATAAATAACATGTGACCTGCGGACTAGAACATAAGTACAGGAAAACCAGGAAGCAGGGAAAAAACAAAAAAAGGGGGGAAAAACAAACAAGACAGACAACAGATAAACCAAGGAACCGAGGTCCATTAAGGCAAATCCTGAGTCCAAAAGGTGAGATTCAAAAAACAGTTCACCTATGGGGCAAAAAATTAGACGCTGCAGATGCTCCCAAAAAGGAAGCCAGCGCAGCCTAAGAGAAAAAAAAGAAACGAGAGAAAAAAACAAAACAAAACGAATCTGTGCGGGAAATAGCCAAGAACCAAAGATGAGGTGGGCTTCAAGCGACCTCCCAGTCCGGCTCAATACGGGCCCTGAGGTTTTTGTTGTTTCCAGGCTTTAGGGTACCAGTAGAGACCGGGGAACCAGGAACCGCCAGACCCCATTTAGACAGTGCAGTCGCCGCGTGAGACGGAGTCAGGCAGGTGGTAATAGATCCATCTTTGCGGATGAGAAGCTTGGTGGGGAACCCCCAACAATATGAGATGCCTTTTTCCCTGAGGACAGCAGTGTAAGGACCAAAAGCTCTACGGAGGGCCAAAGTGCCCGGAGAAAGGTCTGGAAAGACAGTGATGCAAGCAAATCTTTCAGGTAAGGTTGGGTTCTTTCTTAATGCCTGGAGAAAGTCCTCTTTCATTCCATAGAAGTGTATGCGAGCAAGCACATTCCCTGGGGACTGAAGGCCCCAGGCCAGGCGGCTTAGGGACCCGGTGCACGTGGTCAATTATAATATCTTTTGAGGCAAACTGAGGAAGAACAGCCAAGATAAAGTCCTGTAGGAAAGCTTTCAAGTCTCCTGGCAAGATAGATTCTTCAATGCCTCTGAGCTTAACATTATTCCTCCTGGACCTATCTTCCAAGTCCAGGGTCTTGGCATGAGTTTTAGTGACCAGACTTTGCAGAGTCTCATGTGCGTCCCAGAGCTCATTGTGAGAAGAGACAAGCTCCGCCATTTTGCGCTCCAGGCGGTCAGTGTGGTTCCCCAATTCCACCACCTCCCCTCTTAGATCTGCCAGCATAGCACGCATGTCTTCTTGTATGGAGGACCTAAGATCCCCGAGCAGACCCCTGAGAAGAGCGGCAGTCACCGGGGCATCAGCAGAATCCGGTGCTGCAGCGCCTGAAAGCGACACCTGAGCGCCGCATTGTGAGGAGCGGGAGGCCCTGGGTGAAGATGGCGCCATCTTAGGATCCTGCGGCGGCTGAGGGGAGGCCGCAAAGAAGTCAATAATCCACCTGGAGGGGTCACGGGCGCCGGATTTAGATTTCCCCATGCACTCACCGCCGCTCCGGGGAACGATGCCGGCACTATGGGAGACGGAGAAGCTGTCGGTGAAAAGGTATGAGCCGCTTTAAGGTTCCTGGCCTCGGAGCTCCCGCACTGTGCGACCTCCTCCATTGGCAGATAGGCCACGCCCCCGGTATCTGACTTTTAACCTCTTCACAACATATGATATATATGTCATATCTCATGTCCATGACTTTGATGCAGGCTCTAACGCTGAGCCCACATAATTCCCTGCACATAACAGCCAATTTAATAAGCTGTCATGTGTCTTTAACAGCCATGGGTGGATGACTGCTCTGCCATGTCTGTTATTCTGTTAAATACTGCTGTAATTCACTGATAGTGGGATTTAACAGGTGCTGTCAGACCATCGGTGCCTCTGTCATGTGACCGCATGGCACCGATAGATTGTCATGACAGCTGGGGGCTGCAGAAGACCCCAGTGGCTGTTTTTACAATATTCCTGTGAATGCTGGCTCGTGGCCGGTGTTCATAGGAGATTGTGATTTTTGCTATAAAATATATTTTATAAAATAAAAAGTAAAAAAATAAAAAAAAGACAAAAACAAAAGTTCAAATCACCCCTGTTTTGCCACATTGAAAATAAAACAATAATAAAAAATAATAAAAAATACACATACTTAGTATTACTGTGTTAAGAAATGTACAATTTATCAAATAAAAAATGTATAAATTAATCCAATTAGTAAACAGCGTAATGAGAAAAAAAATTGAAAGGCCAGAATTACATTTTTTGACCACCACAGCATTACAATAAAATGCAATAAAAGGCAATCAAACCATTGTATCTACCTCAAAATGGCATCAGTAAAAACAACAGCTTAGGGCAAAAAAAATAAGCCATCACACAGACCCAGACCTCGAAAATGGAAATGGTATGGGTCTCGGAAAATGGCGACAAACACAAAAAATGTTTGTCATACAAATTTGGAGTTTTTTTACCACTTAAAAATATACTATACATGTTTGTTATCTGCGTACTTGTACTGACCTGAGGAATCATGTTGCTAGGTTAATTTTGCCATATAGTGAACATGGAAAATAACAAAACAAAAAAAACAATTGTTGAATTACACTTTTTTTTGCATTTTCACCGCATTTGGAATTTTTTGTCCCATGGTACTGGCTTGAATTTCTGGCATACACAATTTATCATCTGGTAAAGGGAGAGCTAATGTGTCAGGGTAAAAGCTATCCCATGTTATGTACAGAGCTCTGGTCCAGGGAGGTATTGTTGGTTTGCAAGACAATATAGAAACTGAGGATATGAGTAGGCCAGACCTGGAAGAGCTAGTGAAGAACACTGGGCTTGCCAGGTTGGGATGGTTACTGCTAAAGTGGGATGTAGGCTCAAGGAAGAATAACTTGGAGCCACAGTGTTTGCATTTTCTTCTCTTTAGAACCTGAGATGGTGGCACCTGCCTACTTGAGAGAGTGCTAAATACGGCAGATTTAGGTCACACAAGAAAATCTGTAAAAGCAGTACTTGTCTTGTTCAGCTTCTTCTCTAAGGCTAGGTTCACATTGCGTTAGTGCAGTTCCTTCAACGCATGCGTTAAACAGAATGCGCAACACAAGTGCCTTTTAAAGATCGCGTTATGCGATCGCGCTAGCACAGATGCTCCATCTGTGCTGGTGGTGACGGACCCTGAAACGCTGCAGACCGTCTCCGAGGGTCCGTCACAGAATGACAGCACATTTCTAACGCATGCCGATTATGACATGCATTAGTGATGCGCTACATAATGGCAGTCAATGGGTGCGCTAACGCATCCGTTACATAGCGTTAGTGCCGCTATGTAACGGATGCCGTTAGCGGATTGCCATTAACGCAATGTGAACCTAGCCTAACACTCTCAGTGCATTGGGAATAATGCAAGAAACCAAAGTCATAATAAGGAAGTGGAAATGTTTAGAACAGTGTGGTGTTTCTTAATAGATGTAATACTTATTAAAACAGTAAGGTAATGAGTTCTCAGTAGACTATTATTAATCCTCCCTTGTTAAAAGCCTCAAAACATTTCTTATTCTCTAGGCAAGGAGTGGGCAATACAATATAATTATTATTTTATATTAATATTATCACTTAATAGTAAGCTGAATTAAGGATGCTGATATTCCCCTTTATATTGTATTAGCTCGCCACTGCCACCATTTTTATCACATGAGCCACCACACAACACCCCCTTATATAATCTTTATTTTTATATAGCGCTAACATATTCCACAGCGCTTTAAAGTTATGTACACATTGTCATCACTGTCCCCGATGGGGCTCAATCCCCATTCCCTAAATTCCCTATCACTATGTCTTTGGAGTGTGGGAGGAAACCGGAGTACCCAGAGGAAACCCACGCAAACACGGGGAGAACATACAAACTCCTTACAGATGTTGTTCAAGGTGGGATTAGAACCCAGGACTCCAGCGCTGCAAGGCTGCAGTGCTATCCACTGAGCCACCGTGCTGCCCATATACAATATGAACAGCTACATAGCCCCTATATACAGTATTAGCTGACACACAGTCCCCCTATATACAGTATGAGCTCACTCACAGCCCTGTATATGCAGTGTCAGACCACACATAGTCCCCTTTACACAGTATGAACCCTTACATAACCCCTATTTACAGCATAGGCCCCATACATAGCCCCTATATACAATATGAGCCCCCTAGATATGGTATGAGACCCTACATAACTTCTCTATATACAGTATAAGCCCCTACATAATCCCGATTTATAGCATTAACCCCCACATAGCCGTGATCTAGTGGCATCATCATGTCTGTTGTCTAAGTTGGATTGGTGATAGAAGGAGCTAGTGACCTCCTCCTCCACCAATGTATTCACCTCTATCTGCATTCTGAGGATACAAATAGTGATGATAGTAGGATGCATGTGGTGGTGGCGGGCAAAGACATGGTGCGGCCAAAGGGCCACTCTTTTCAGGCCTTTGGCTGTCTCAGTCCCCAGGCCGGACATGTATAGTCAAAGGGCTGGATGTGGCCAAAGGGCCACACTTTGCTCAGGTCTGCTCTAGATGAGTATGCTTTTTGAGGGGTCTTGAGAGCTGAGACGGTTGGAAGATCATAGCCATCTTTCAGGTATTGAAAGTGTCAAAGTATATTGTCAGGTTTCACAATAATAATATTTTTTTCCTTCCACATTTTAAATAAAGTTTGTGACATGATCTTTATGAACTTCATCACTTATTGCTGTCTAGAAAATATCCAAATGTCCTCTTAATATGCGCAAAAGCCATAGCACATTCTTTATTGATAAAATGGAAGCTATGTTGTAATGTTCATTCTTTATCGCAGTCATTCTTCTTATTATTACATATCATGTTAAAAGTTTTGTACATCTGTTCTAATATTCATAGTTCCCTGTTTCAATTATTTAGATCTTTTATTTAAAGCATAATTTTGTCATTATTTCTACACAACATTTTTATTCTTCTAAAATATTTCTTCTCAGGGTCTTGGTTTAAAGAATTATACTGCCTTGATGATGACTTTTTATTTATAGCTTATACAGTATGAATACGCTATTCATACACCTAAGATAATGGAATAAGCATAATACACAAGAAGAAACGTTAATTGAAATACTACATAACTTTCTATTACAGCTTGTATTGTTTCTTTGCATTTTTATGCCTCAGATGAAATAATTGAATTTTACCATTTTGTACTTATGTCTTGGTTAGAAGTAACAAGAACAGCCAGAAATGTTATCCTTTAAAACTAAAAGACCTACTGGTGGATCAATCAGAATCAAATCCTAGTTGCAAAATTTAGGAATTACAGATAAGAATAAACCCATAGTCCACAGGGAAGGTGAAGGGTGGATGGTGTATATTCAGGAGGTCTTCCACCTGCTGAGAATATACTAAGAGGCTGCCATGTTGCTGCTATTGGAAATATAAATCTCATTCATGTCTAATTTACAGGATATTCCATAAGTGTATGATTATGAGACACAGACCTATAAAGGGAATGGGCCCAATTTGTGTATCAATTTAGTGAAGCTTTTTCTATTTAAGAAGTTCAAAAAACTTCCGAAAATGCCTGTTGAGCAGTTTTTAGAATGCACACATAAACCATTTTATTGGCCGTATTCTCAAGATAAATGCAAGTCCCAGCAGTAGAACCTCTATCATACAATTGTGTCAAACCCTTTTGAAATGCTATGTAGCTGCATAGATAGGAATACCCTTTATAGTAAGGTTGGCTATATGTTTTGGTTTCACGGTTAATGGTAGCTGTATTGAGATCCTGGTAAAATTCTACAAAACCTAGTAGACGAATTTGAAACAAAGATTATTGGAGGAAACAAGACAAAAGGTCCTTGGTTGTTTTCCTTTAGATGTTAGGTGCATGGCCAGATTGGGACTGAAATATTAGGTATGTTAATGGACATTTAGGGGCATGTCCTGGCTGTGACTGACTACAGCCTAGGTATGGTGGCCATCCTGAAAAAATATCTGTGGCTTCATACACCCCAGTTCATTCACTCCCGGAGAAATTAATGAAAAATTTGGCAAGAATGATTATGGCTGACAATGGGGAATAGTACGGTCAGACACAGACATTACACAGTACACAGCAGGGACACATTTATCAGATTATCTCAGCACAGGAACAATTTTTTTTCAAACACATCCAATTGTGAACTAATTTTTTCTCCAAGATCTATTGATGAAAATTAACTTTGTAAGTGGGAAAAACACTTTAAGGGGTTGTGTCATCATTTTAAAGGGATAAAATTATAAAGTGCCTGTAAAAGCAAGCAACATTGCAATTTAACTTTGATTAAAAATCCAATCTGTTCTCAAGATCATATAGTTTTTGTTCTGTAGTATACACCGGATTGTATAAATGTTACCAGACACATCTGCTCTGAGGTAGCTGGTCTCATAAACAAGAATTAATAGATTGCAAGAATTGCTTTGAAGCTGGCCGAATCATTGGACTGGATCTGGCCATCTTTAGTGCCGCAAAGCCAGCATGATAGAGCGATCATTTGGAACTAGCAGCACAGCCATTCTGCCAGCAAAAACTGTCAATCTTCAGGATAGCACTGCCCTCGAACAAGCAGGAAGCATTCTAAATATCTTTAATATTGGTAAATAATATACATATTTGAATTATCAGACATTTTTTGGTCCAATAAATCCTATCCTCCTTTAATAAGAACATTATAACCATTAGCAATGGTTGATATTTGTTCCAAACAACTATACTAGGTGAAATGTCATGGAAAGTCTAAATTATTTTGGCTCTAAAAGTGCCCAGTGAGAAGCTCATGTGAAGATTTGGAGAGTATACAAACTTCACACAGCTGGTGAGATGATCAGGACTAAACTCTTATTCTCAGGGCTTTGTTACCAATTTTGCTGCCTGGGAACGGCAAGTTAAAATCCATTTATATTTAGAGAAGCACGTATGTTTTTACTTTAATTGGCATACAGACCATATTTGATGGAAGCCTCTAACCATGGACATCTAATATACATCATGTGCACTAATTCATTAACGTGATAGGATATATTGACTTTTTTATTGTCGATCAATACACACCAGTGCTGAACTGTTAGAGAATGATACCCATTTTAATGTCATTAAATCAACCATTTCATGAAGAGATTGACAAGAGCCACATAGAGGCCTTTTACTGAGAATAAATGTACCTTTATTCTTTGCAATGTACCTCTTAATAATTGTGAAGTTTTAGGTCAATTGTTTTATTACACTATATTGAATGGGGTTGTCCCATAAATAACATTTATCACCCATCCAATGGATAGATTATAAAGTTAAGATCAGTGGGAGACCTCATTGCTCTGAATTCTAACAGGCTAGAGAATAGTGTTGAGCGATACCGTCCGATACTTGAAAGTATCAGTATCGGAAAGTATCGGCCGATACCGGCAAAGTATCGGATCTAATCCGATACCGATACCCGATACCAATACAAGTCAATGGGACTCAAGTATCGGACGGTATCCCTGATGGTTCCCAGGGTCTGAAGGAGAGGAAACTCTCCTTCAGGCCCTGGGATCCATATTAATGTGTAAAATAAAGAATTAAAATAAAAAATATTGATATACTCACCTCTCCGACGCAGCCTGCACCTTATCGAGGGAACCGGCAGCCTTCTTTGCTTAAAATGCGGGCGTTTACTGCCTTCCGTGACGTCACGGCTTCTGATTGGTCGCGTGCCGCCCATGTGACCGCGACGCGACCAATCACAACAAGCCGTGACGTAATTTTCAGGTCCTGAATGCCTAGAATTAGGCATTCAGGACCTGAAAATTACGTCACGGCTTGTTGTGATTGGTCGCGTCGTGGTCACATGGGCGGCACGCGACCAATCAGAAGCCGTGACGTCACGGAAGGCAGTAAACGCGCGCATTTTAAGCAAAGAAGGCTGCCGGTTCCCTCGGTAAGGTGCAGGCTGCGTCGGAGAGGTGAGTATATCCCTATTTTTTATTTTAATTCTTTCTTTTACACATTGATATTAATCCCGATACCGATTCCCGATATCACAAAAGTATCGGATCTCGGTATCGGAATTCCGATACCCGCAAGTATCGGCCGATACCCGATACTTGCGGTATCGGAATGCTCAACACTACTAGAGAATAGAAAGGCATAAAGACTTCTGTATGAATGGAAGTGTGGAAATTATTTGCTGTCAACACATAAACGGAGTGGAGCAATGGTTGCACATGTTCACTTCTGTATCATTTATAGTTTTTTTTACATGGCCGTCGGCTCAACCTGGAGCCATGGCGACTTGATGAATGAATGATCTGTGGGAAAATCGATCTTGTGCAAGCCTAGATAGGTCCACCAGGATCTTCTCCAGCATTATCTTGATAGTGTCAAGTCATCGGGTTGCTTGTCTTCCTCTTCACCTTGTTCCTTCTATTCTTCCGACCATGATGTCCTTCTTCCGTGATTGCTCTTTTCATATGATGTGTCTTAGTAGGCAAGTCATAGCCTGGTGATCTTTGCTTTGATTGGCATATTGGCTTGATTTGTTAAAAAATTGATTTGTTTGTTCTTGCCATCCATGGCATTCATAACATCGTTCTCCAGCACCACATCTCAAAGGCAGCAATTCTTCTTCTGTCTTATTTCTTTATCGGCCAGATTTTGCATACATATGTTAACACCGAAAAGACCAAACTTTGTACAAGCTGTATCTTCATCGCCAATGAAATATTCATTAATTTGAAGACCTTGTCCACTGACTTCATTGTTGATTTGCCCATAGCTATTCCACTGACTTCCGATTTCATCATTGCATCTTGAGTGATCATTGATCCAAGTAATTTGAAGTCTTTTACAACTTCTAGTTTGTCACTGTTCATCCCAGCCGTACCTTGCAATAGCCAACATCTTTGTCGTTTTTGAATTGAGTAGTAGCCCATGTTCCAGCTTTCACACTTGACACTCTGCAATCAGTCCTTCATTCCATCTATACTTGCTGCTGTCGATGTTTTATTGTCTACATCTTTAAGATTGTTGATGATTTGTCCAGAAATTTTGATTCCTTCTTTTTTTGACAAGTCCTGCCTACTTAAATCCACTGTTCTCGAAATTGATATGCTTTCCATTGATCAGGCACCCAGTGACAATATACTTATCATGAAAAATCTATCTTTGTAATATGTTAAATAGAAAAATATTAAAGATGCCCAGTAGATATAAAAATAATAAAAATTCAGGGTCCTCAGTGGTTGATACCTTTTAATACCAGCTTTTTCTCCCCTTCCCATAATGATAGTTATCTAAGCCTCAATCCCCTGATGATGCCAGTCCTGCTGGCGAAACATGTCGGGGAGGCTTAGGGCAATTTTATAATTAGAACTAGTCAGAGTAGCTATGTTATGGCAATCGATATGGTACATAGGTAGCAGGCACACCTTGATCCATACTCCTGAAATTGAATGCAATATTTAGACAATGAAAACTTTATAGGATGTGAGTCTAACTAATAGCATACCAGTGTCCCTTATACTAAACTGACCAGTGCGAGTTTTAATATTTTCCTTTAGTAGTTTGATTCAAAGTTATTTTTTATGGTCTTTAGTTAGGGATTATTTGCCTTTTGGCAATTAATGATTCAGACATTCTTCTACACGGTGGCTGATGAAGAGACCTAAAGGTACCTTCACACGAAACGACTTTGTAACGATATCGCTAGCGATCCGTGACGTTGCAGCGTCCTGGCTAGCGATATCGTTTAGTTTGACACGCAGCAGCGATCAGGATCCTGCTGTGATGTCGCTGGTCGCTGAATAAAGTTCAGAACTTTATTTGGTCGTCCGATCGCCGTGTATCGTTGTGTTTGACAGCAAAAGCAACGATACCAGCGATTTTTTACACTGGTAACCAGGGTAAACATCGGGTTACTAAGCGCAGGGCCGTGCTTAGTAACCCGATGTTTACGCTGGTTACCAGTGTAAAATGTAAAAAAAACACAGTACATACTTACATTCGCATCCCCCGCCGTCTGCTTCCCACACTGACTGAGTGCCGCAAAGTGAAAGTGAAAGCACAGCACAGCGGTGACGTCACCGCTGTGCCCTGCTACTGCCGGCGCTCAGTCAGTCAGTCAGTGCAGGAAGCGGACGCCGGGGGACGCGAATGTAAGTATGTACTGTTTGTTTTTTTTACATTTTACGCTGGTAACCAGGGTAAACATCGGGTTACTAAGCGCGGCCCTGCGCTTAGCAACCCGATGTTTACCCTGGTTACCCGGGGACCTCGGCATCGTTGGTCGCTGGAGAGCGGTCTGTGTGACAGCTCTCCAGCGATCAAACAGCGACGCTGCAGCGATCGGCATCGTTGTCGCTATCGCTGCAGCGTCGTTTCGTGTGAAGGTACCTTAAGTAATCTCAAAAGCTTGCTATTTGTTGCCATCTTTTCATTTAGTCATTAAAAGGCATCAACCACCGAGGACTCTCATTTTTTAACCACTTCATGACCTTGGGATTTTCCTTTTTTCCGTGTTCGTTTTTCACTCCCCTCCTTCCCAGAGCCATAACTTTTTTATTTTTCTGTCAATATGGCCATGTGAGGGCTAATTTTTTGCAGGATGAGTTGTACTTTTGAAGGGCATCATTGGTTTTACCATGTCAAGTACTAGAAAACAGGAAAAAAATTCCAAGTGCAGTGAAATTGCAAAAAAAGTGCAGTCTCACACTTGTTTTTTGTTTGTCTCTTTTGCTAGGTACACTAAATGCTAAAACTGACCTGCCATTATGATTATTCAGGTCAGTACGAGTAAATAGACTCCTAAAATGACTAGGTTATTGTTTATATAAGTGGTGAAAAAAATCCAAACTTTGCTAAAAAAAAAAAAAAAAAAAAAAAAAAATTGCGCCATTTTCCGATACTCGTAGCGTCTCCAATTTTCATGATCTCGGGTTGGTTGAGGGCTTATTTTTTGCATCCTGAGCTGGTGTTTTTAATGATACCATTTCAGTGCAGAAACGTTCTTTTGATCGCCCGTTATTGCATTTTAATGCAATGTCGCGGTGACAAAAAAAACGTAATTCTGGCGTTTCAAATTTTTTTCTCGCTACGCCGTTTAGCGATCAGGTTAATGCTTTTTTTTGATACAGCGGGTGATTCTGAACTCGACGATACCAAATATGTGTACATTTGATTTTTTTAAAATTGATTTATTTTGATTGGGGCGAAAGGAGGGTGATTTAAACTTTTATATATTTTTTTTTTCACTTTTTTTTTTACTTTTTTTTAACTTTTGCCATGCTTCTATAGCCTCCAGAAGAGGCTAGAAGCTGGGACAACGTGATTGCCACTGCTACATAGCAGCGATCTGATGTTTGCTGCTATGTAGCAGAATTGCAGGTGTGCTGTGAGCGCCGACCACAGGGTGGCACTCACAACTGCCGGGGATCAGTAACCATAGAGGTCTCAAGGACTTCTATGGTTTCTATTCTGAAGCATCGCCGACCTCCGATCATGTGACTGGGTCGGTGATGCGAGCATTTCCGGCCGCCCGGCCGGAAGCGGTGGTTAAATGCCGCTGTCTGCGTTTGACAGCGGCATTTAACTAGTTAATAGGCGTGGGCAGATCGCGATTCTGCCCACTCCTATTATGGGCACATGTGAGCTGTTCAAAACAGCTGACATGTCCCAGCTTTGATGCGGGCTCACCGCCGGAGCCCGCATCAAAGCGGGGCTTCTTACCTCGGACGTACTATCCCGTCCGAGGTCAGAAAGGGGTTAATATATTTCCAAAGACTTGTCACTAATCCTGTGGATAAGTAATATACAGTATGTTCCATATAGGAAATCCCCTTTAAATATTTATATTGTTGCCACCATGCTCTATTTTTTCCATCACTAACATGGACAGAGCATATAAGTCATGCATTAAAACTAGTGCAAGCAAAAAGTTAAGCAGTTCCAACAACCAAAGTTCAACTTGAACAAATAGGTCGTAAAGGCAATTTGTCCCCTGTTCTTCTATGTCAGTTATCTATAAGGACCAAATTAATTACTTTGCTATTCAGGTAGATGTTTATTTTTATTATTTTCTGTTATTTATGTTTCTATTTTTTTTAGATAAACATTTATTTAGATTTTCTTTCTTTTTTTGCTGTATGTGTAATTTATTTTTATTATTTTTTTTCTCTGTTATTTCAAAACATAATATTATACTATTTGATCATATATTAAGTTATTTTTTAATAATTTCACAATTTATTAACTTTTATGTGAAAAAATGGTTTGAAATATAGAGACAAAGCAATGCAGATGACAAGCACTTGCCGACTGTAGGGGAAAAAAAAAATCAGTCATCTAAAACTGTCGTTTTCCAAAATGTGGAAGCTTTTCTGTGTAAAACAAAGACCCCTATTTTCATGGTTGTTGGACCGACCTTGGACTTGAAAGCATTTTTGACATAGCATGAAATCACAAGAGCAGCAGCACCAGATGCCAGTCACATTTTAATTTGGTTTCTTGCATCTGCCAAATCATTCCAGTGAAGCGGCACTGCTGGAACTAGAGGACAAGCTTGTACTCATTTATTGGGAGACTGTTGGCTGGAAGGAATAAATTGGACATGTAAAACCTTGCCAATAGGGAATTAAAAAAAAAAAAGAAAAAAGAAAGAAAAATATATTTGCATTAGATTTGTTTGTTATAATTTATCATAGAAAATCACTAAACATTTCTTCCATGAATTCCCGTTCATTCATCCATCAGTACTATAATCAGACTAAAGCTGCCTGTGCTTTTTCAGCTAAGTCCGTGTTTTATCCTCCAGATGTTGAGCATGAGGCAAGATACTCTTGAATCAGCAACTAAAGAGCTACAAGTTGTCTGCTTGTGAATTAAATCCACATATTCTGTCTAATAAGCAGTGAAAAGCAGTGGGGAAAAAGTCAGATAAATAAGAATAAATAAGCACAAAGCCTTGATAAACATTATACAGATTGCGGACGTCTTTAAATAAAAAGTAAGAATGTTATAAAGGAGACTTTTATTGAACCTTAAAACTTCTCTAATTAGCGTGGTTGACAGCGATTTCCAAAACAGTAGAACCTTTTGGAACTGTGTGAATTTTTCCCTAATTAAAACTGTGATATAGTATAAATAGGCTTTAAGTTGAATCATCGGAACCCACGTGTTATTTGCTTTAGATTTACTGTAAATCCATATTTTCTTCCGGATAAGTATCAGAGGATTCTTAGACCAGGAGAGAGCAAAACCTAAAGATACATAAAATACATATACTTTTTAGTCTTTTCAAACTAAATACGACCTTTCTATGCTGTATGTTCAAAAACATGTAGACATATGACTAGTGATGAGCGAGTATGCTCGTTACTAGTGGTGAGCGAGTATGCTCATTACTCGGGTTTCTCCGAGCATGCTCAGGTGGTCTCTTAGTATTTCAGCGTGCTTGGAGATTTAGTTTATGTCAACGCAGCAGCATGATTTGTGGCTGTTAGACAACTTGAATACATGTAGGAATTGCCTGTTTGTTAAAGGGAACCTGTCACCTGAATTTGGCGGGACCAGTTTTGGGTCATATGGGCGGGGTTTTCGGGTGTTTGATTCACCCTTTCCTTACAAGCTGGCTGCATGCTGGCCGCAATATTGGATTGAAGTTCATTCTCTGTCCTCCGGAGTACACGCCAGCACAAGGCAATATTCCCTTGCGCAGGCGTGTACTCCGGAGGACAGAGAATGAACTTCAATCCAATATTGCGGCCAGCATGCAGCCAGTTTGTAAGGAAAGGGTGAATCAAACACCCGAAAACCCCGCCCATATGACCCAAAACTGGTCCCGCCAAATTCAGGTGACAGGTTCCCTTTAAGCAATCCCCACATGTATTCAAGCTGTCTAGCAGCTACAAATCATGCAGCTGCATCAACAAACACTAAATGTCTGAGCACACCAAAATACTCAGAAACTACCCAAGCATGCTCGGAGAAACTCGTGTAATGAGCATACTCGCTCATCAGTACTCGCTACTCGAGTTTCTTCGAGCATGCTCGGGTGGTCTCCTAGTATTTTGGCGTGCTCGGAGATTTAGTTTATCTTGATGCAGCTGCATGATTTGCGCTGCTAGACAACTTGAATACATGTGGGGATTGCCTGTTTGTTAAGCAACCCCCACATGTATTCAAGATGTCTAGTAGCCATAAATCATGCAGCTGTGCTGACATGAACTAAATCTCCGAGCACACACAAATACTCAGAGACTACCCAAGCATGCTCGGAGAAATCCGAGTAATGAGCATAATCGCTCATCACTACATATGACTAGTGTTGAGCGATACCTTCCGATATTCAAAAGTATCGGTATCGGATTGGATCGGCCGATATCCAAAAAATATCGGATATCGCCGATACCGATACCCGATACCAATGCAAGTCAATGGGACACAAATATCGGAAGCTATCCTGGATGGTTCCCAGGGTCTGAAGGAGAGGAAACTCTCCTTCAGGCCCTGGGATCCATATTCATGTAAAAAATAAAGAATAAAAATAAAAAATATGGATATACTCACCCCTCCGACGGACCCTGGCTCTCACCGGTGCAAGCGTCTGCCTTCGTTCCTAAGAAAGCAGTGAGTGAAGGACCTTCGATATAGAGATTTACATGCCCATCTTTGCAGCCCTCTCCATTGACCGTTAAAGAAAAAGTCATTGTGGCCACCCATTTATCTTAAGTCCTGGGTTATCATGTGACTACGCTATACATATTTATAGTAGGAAATGCTGTTAAAATGGATTAAGCTGCAATATCTAAACATTATTTTTTTTAAATATACATATTCCATGCCATATAATTTTTTGTTGTATCTGACAGTGTAGGAGAATTGAGCTATATGCTAAAAATTACTTTACATCGATACTGTATATAGATGTTAACTTTGCACCTCCGTGCATGTACTGTCAATGATTTACTTTTAATTGTAATATTTTATCTAAACATTTAGTTACTATCCATATTTCAGTCTGTCATTACATTGAGTTTTCAGTCATAATTTAACAAAGTCTTAGTATTCCAAGGGAGTAATCAGTGTATGTTTGCTTTTCATGAAAACATCCTGCAATTAAAATTGAAATGGACATCAAAGTACATCATGGACCATTAAAAAGCATAGCTCTCTGCCTGTTCACTTTACTTAGTTGCCTAGCAATTTCTGTGCCTGCCGCCACCACCTGTGCCTTCAAAAGAGTTTACCTGAGCCAGCAAGGCATGTATACTTTTATACACAACTGGAAATGAAAGACGTAACAGATAGATTCCCCACAATGCCACTTAAAGGTAACCTGTCATCAGACAATGTATTCTGTCCAAACCCCGGGAAACATATATCACAGCTTAGCTGTTTGATTGGAGTCAGGCATGTTATTCTCTGAAATTCTCCCGCAATCCTGAGAAAATATACTTTGAAGATCCATCTGAGGACCATAACCAGAGATAAGACTTGTCTGGCTCTGATTCAGGTCGGCTCTTCCAAGTGCCTCTGCAGGTGCTTGACAGGTCTGTCCCTCATGTGTATATAGGGACAGACCTACGTGGTGCTGGTAAGAGTCGGCAAAAGCAAAGCTAGTCTGACCTTCTTCTTTGGTCCCGGTTGGGTTGTCTACCTAGGTTTCGCCCAGGGCCGGACTGGCCATTGGGCAATTCTGGCAAATGCCAGAAGGGCCTGTCTGGTCATGAATTGCCTTGTCTGCTACGTTGTTAGCAGAATCAGTGTTCTCAAGACCCCCATACTGTTAACAGTTGTGATGGAGCACAAAGTCGCTGACTCCGTCACTTACCCCAGCAGGCCACGGGTATCATTGGAAATATTGGTCTTGTAGTAAATCTTGCTTTCCTGGTGCTTGGAAACAGGACAACATGGGCCTGTGTGATTGCAAATGCCAGGGCTGAATTTTAGTTCCAGTCCGTACTTGGTTTCGCCTAACTATATTTTAAAAGAATAATGTTATACCTGGATGTAATTTTGTAGCCATGCTCCAATTCATGACACCCATATTTTGGCAAAATGAATCACCTGACAGGTTCCCTTTTTATGAGTGTGAGCGATAACTTCCTAATAGCTAAAAATTCATCATTAGAAAGTAATTATAGCATGGAATTGGCACTATATACTATTATCGTATGAGTTTCCCTCTCTGCTTGTTAGTTCTGAAAATTTCTGAACCCAAAGAGTTTTTCATTTTTTAATTTATATGCATTGGGGTTCCAAGGCTTTTTTATATTACAATAATATTATCTTATTATTCCAATCTGTTTATGAGTGTCTTGTGAAAATGTTTTGTAATGCACTAGATCTTGAGTACATGGTAAGTTTTTGGCTTCCCTAACTCAGTAACGTAATATAAGAAATTTATCTTATGGGGTCTGTGACAGTTTGGTCAACACAGTGTGCATCCTCATACCCCAGGTAACAATCACTAGTGTTAAGAATGATTATGACCCACACAAAGTGAGTGGTGACACTGACCTGCTCTGATAGTCACAGAACAAAAAGGAACAGCATCCAGTCCAGGTGATGAAAAAACAGAACAATCTTTATCCCGCCATGATGCAACGTTTCGACCAATGTTGGTTGTATTAGTGATGGGCAAGCACTAAAATGCCTAGGTGCTTGTTGCTCGGGTCAAGCAAATTGGAATACTTGGGTACTCGACCCGAGCAACGAGCCCAATGTAAGTCTATGGGAAACCTGAGTGTTTTTACCACTATCCCCCCTGGGGGTCCTTTTAAGGTCTAAAAACATCTGAAAGTGATGGAAACACAGCTCAAATGACACAAAAATATCATGGGGATTGACACCAGAAGCATTTCTGACTCATATGTCACAGATGTAAGAAATGTTGTCAGAGTTTCACGCCATTTTTACAGGTGCACCAAAAAACATGCAAAGACAAAACCAAAATGGATTTTGCAGGGAAATATGTTAAGGTATATCCTTTCCAGGGTAATGACTTGTATATATGGCAAAATAATTAACCCCAGACCCAAATGTTCCTCCACCACTTGGGCTATGTTCACACGCAGCGCTTTTTATGCGTTTTTCAACTTTAAGATAGCTTTCAACCAATACAAATGCATTCACTGGGAAATGTCATTGTAGCATTTAACATACCTAGCTGGCTATGTGATGTGTGACACATAAGGAGACAGATCTTGTTTTATTTATGAAGGAGGGACTCTTGAAGTCTATTTTTAGAGAGGCATCAGGCGGCATTAATATTCTTAAAGGGCCATTATAAAATAGTGGGTCTCCTGTGCTGTTATTGCCTATGCAGTGAGTGGCTGGGCTGCCAAGAATTATGACGCACCCCAATACCCATTTCACGAGAGGTACAGGAGGATTTCCTGAAAAAATGTTGCATTGAATACAAGGCCTGCCCTGCTATCAAGTCATATACACCCCAAGAACTACCAGCCTAACCACCACCAGCATGGGCAGGCACATGGCAGGAAAACACCCTAGTTTGTTGGCCGAACAACAGGCTCCATGAACAGTGTCTGCAGGTGATAACACTGCTTCTTCCGCTGTTGTGCGTGCAAGCCAACCCCCTGTCCATGGTGCATGCAAAGATGCCTCCTGCTCTGAATCTGTAGTTGCACACAAACTCAACTATCACCATCAAGAAGCACGTCCATTCCTTCTCCCTGTGCAGCGTTCAGTTGTCCATACTCCAGTCCTTGGAACGCAAGCAGAAATATGCAGCCAACGCCACACAGGCCACAGTACTAAATTCACACATTTCTCGTCTGCTTGCGCTCCAAATGTTGCATTTTAGGCTCGTGGGAGACAGAAGCTTTCCGCAACCTGATGGTGGTGACCGTCACAAGGTACTCAATGCCCAGCTGCCACTATTTCTCCCAGTGTGCCATCCCCGCATTACGCAAGCACTTGTCCCACAACAGTACCTAGGCCATCCACAATGCTGTTACTGGGAAATTGCACCTAACCATGGACATGTGGACAAGTGCTTGTGGGCAGGGACAGTACATCTCGCTGACGGCACACTGTGTTAACGTAGAGGAAGCCATGACCCAGTCGAACATTGGGAGATCATGTCACAGATAAATGGAGGAGACAGGTTGTGGAAGGCTTTGTATGTCATAGTTAGGCTTTTGAACTGTAGATTCTGGGCAATAGCAAGGCAGTGAAGGGCCTGGCAGAGAGGAGAGGCAGGGGAGGCTGGGAAATAACAGAGGGACAGTTGGATTACTCAGGCAGCAGAGTTTAGGATAGATTGGAGTGGTGCAAGAGTGCTAGAGGGGAGGCCAGAGAGTAGAAGGTTGCAATAGTCAAGGCGGGAGATGATGAAGGCATGCACAAACATTTTTGCAGTTTCTTGGAATGTACGGATCCGGGAACTGTTTTAGAGCTGTAGTGGGCAGGAGGAGGCAAGGGCTTGGATATGTAGCTTGAAAGTGAGGGCAGAGTTGAGGATCACCCCGAAGCTACAAACATGTGGGACTATTTGTCCCAGTGTGCCATCCCAGCATTACACAGTCAAGTATCTCACAACATTACACGTGCCCTCAAAAATGCTGATACTGGGAAAGTTCACCTAACCACAGACATGTGGTAAGTGCTTGTGGGCAGGGACGTTACATCTCGCTGACAGCACACTGGGTTAAAATAGTGGAAGCCGGGACCCAGTCCGACCTTGGGATTGTACACGTCTTCCCAACCCCGAGTATTGTGGGCCCTATGTCAATCTGGGTTTCCCACACAGTCCACAGCTCCTGCACTTCCTCCTCCTCTTCAGCCTCCATCTCCGAAAGTAGCACATGAGTCACAAGCTGGAAGCACTACAGCACTGCTTCATCCAAGCGGCAACAGGCTGTGCTGAAGCTAATTTGCTTAGGTGACAAAATGCACAATGCTGAAGATATGTGGACAGTTCTGAAGAGCATTAAACACCCCAAAATTTCCCTTACTCTATGGAATGAAGTACCATATCCGACATCTCAATTATAACATAATCAATAATTGCCCTAAGGTGTCAATTCAGACAAGAAGGGTCAGAGAGTATTTTTAGATGCAAAAAAACATGCTTTATTTTATTACAAAAATAATGCAACACTTGATTAAAATACAGTGAACAGAGCACACTCACTAAGCAGGCAAGAAAAGAAAAGGGGAATCCAAAGTCAATATAATACAGAGCAGCCACTTAAAGTAACAAATCAATTAGCCCCAGGGAGCACATGAATATGTGCCCTAATAGTTTTTCCCTTTATACCAGAAGGTCAAAATCATATGATCCCATATGGAGAATTCAATTAGTATTTAATGGTGAAAAAGAAAAAAACATAATAGTGTCTGACACAAAAAAACACTCTTAATAAAGTGCTGGACCATGCCAAAATTAAATATGTGTACGCGAGTATTAATCCTAAAGTCTCCTAAAAGAAATTAAATTAGGGCTCATAATAGGGCAACCCAGCGTGTAAACAAGCCACAATCAAATAAAGTGCAAATAGTGCATGTTATACAATTAAATTGTCTCATGGCAGCACATGGGGAGATAGAGAAATACTTGCAATAATACCTAGCAGTCAGATCTATGGCTGACACCGCTGAACCTACAGACAGGCATGGTCGTGTGTGACAATGCCCTGAACCTGATGGCTGCTCCGAGGCACGGCGAGCTCACACACGTGTCATTCCTGGCCCATGTGTTTAACCTCATTGTTCAACGCTTTATGAAAAGTGACACGGAGCTCCCGGATCTGCTAGGGAAAGTACGATGCCCTTCGTACCCATTTTAGAAAGTCAACTAGACCTATATCTGGTCTTGCCGTGTTTCAGCAGTGTTTGCAACTTCTGGCTCAACAACTGGTGTGTGATGTCCTCACATATTGGAACTCATCACTGCAGATGTTGGAAAGGATTTGTGAGCAAAAGAGAGCAGTTGGTGACTTCCATTTTCAACAAGGCTGTCAGTATTCAGTTATGACTTTTCACATAAGATCTCTGTAGTGGACATGGATGTCAGACATATGTACCATCCTCCAAAACTTTGAGGAATCCAGCAAGATGATGAGCGGCAATGATGCCATAATTAACATCTCCATCCTGCTTCTCTGTGTTCTAATGATATTTTTATTTATATAGCGCCAACATATTTACATTTTAACAGTTTCAAACACAACAGTCCGAAGTAACGACGCTAACAATAATACAATAATTAAACCTAAATAAAAAGACCCTGCTCGTTACAGCTTACAATCTACACTAAGTAACAATGATAACAATAAACAAAAAAAAGTTCCTGCTCGTGACAACTTGCAATCCACAATGAGGTGAGGGAGATAAAAACCACAGGGTTGTATTTACAATGATGATGTATTTACAATGATAGTACTGAGGTTAGTCGAAAGTTGTGGAGTCCTGAGGACAAGGAAGAGGAGGAAAGCATGGTCACTGGTCCTCTTAGTAAGGACGCGGAAGTATTGACTGTTACCAGTCTTGCAAGCATGACTGAGTTTATGTTTCGCTGCCTTTCCCGTCACCCTTGTGTTCTCAAAATGTTTGGTGACAGGCAATACTGATTGGTGACACTTCTAGACCCACGCTACAAGGAGAACTTTATATGTCTTATTCCAGAGGCAGAGAGGTGTGCTAAAATGTTGGAGGACCAGAGGGCCCTTCTTGCAGAATTATTAAAAAAATTCACATCTGAAAACCCTGGCAGCAGAGGTCACAGACACAGTTCGTTGGCAAAGCAAGGAGTAAAGGTTAGATAGAGACAACTCCAATCCAGCAGAGGCAGTGGAACACTGGAAAAATCCTGGGAGAGTTTTCTCAGACCCTCCCATTGCCCTGGCCCTGAGGCGTGGGGGAATCTCACAAGGAGTGCAAAGTTTGGTAGATGCTGAGGGAGTACCATGCTGACCATACCAATGTCCTCTGTCTTTCCTCTGTGCCTTATAGTTATTGGCTATCAAAGCTGAACATGTGGCATGAACTGGCTCTCTCTACTACGCATGTGTGCTGTACTCACGGTCATCGAGCGCAAGGCGCCTCACTCTCTGGCAGTCACTGAGCACATGGCGTCTCGCTATCTGGCAGTACTGCTTTAAATGGCGGGAGCCAACGGGAACTGCCCTTGGCAATGCCAGTGCTTTAAGGATGGAGCACACTGCTCAGCCTCCTTGCGCTGCTTATCCACACCAAAAATCTCTGCTGTCATACCCGCTTTCTCTTAAGCTGGCGCCCTTGCCTCTCGGTCACCGGGTCTCTCTGCTGAAGTTTGTTGCAGTGTCGGCACTTTGGGTGCATAGTGCACTGCCCCCCTTGCTGCTCACACGCTGACAGCTGGGGACTCACTCCTGCTTTCCTTTTTTATCCCCTCAGCTTCCGGCCAGGTTCCCTGTCTAAACATGATCCCTCTTCCTGGGTAATGGGACCTGTCCGTTACCCTATTTCTTCCACCGGGAAAAAGGGGACGCAGCTTTGACATTTCCGGACCCGATGCAGCACAGGTACCCGCAGCCCAGTCATCCTAATTCCTTATATATCTGGCCATTCAGTTGCTTAATCCAAGCATCATAGAAGGCATGTTCTAATTTTCAAGAGCAAATTGTACATTACATCCAGAACAGTTTCACTTTGAAGGACTTTGTGGCTCATATCAATCCACAAGATGACACTAGTCTCATACTTCAAAATTTCGGGGGTAAATCATTTCCCCACAGATAGGTTGTGTGTGTTCTGACTTCTGTAACATCATTTGGCTGTAAATTATTCATACCTATTGCTTCACAATGTATTCATCTTCAAGGTTTCGGAATATAATGTTGTAAAAGTGAAAGCAAGTAGGTGAAGTGTGTGTTTACTGAAATGTGAAAGTAATTCTCATCTTTACTATTTCTCCATTGCGTGTGCATCTAACCACCTCATTGATCTTATTTTGCTTCTTTTGAAAAAAAATAACAGCTCCATCAATACCATGTGTTTTTTCTATAAATTCATCATGCTGGTAAAGTAGAGGTGAGATTAGGGATCTACATAACAGCTGTGGACTGTAGTCAACATGACACTGTGACGAGACCCACTGAGATCTTGCTACCAATTTGACATAGTTTGTGCACAGCTGAACAGAGTTGAGAGCCAAAAATTTTTTGATTCAATAACATGTTCAATGGATTGTCTAGTGGAAACACCCATATATAAGTATAAGTCACATCTACGACCACGACGCTCTCTAATTGACACCTCTTACAATACAGCTGAAATGTAAACATCTCTAGCTTCTGTACTATAAAATGCAGGGGGCTCCTTTTTTTACGTCCCCATCCAACAAGTTCAGAATTAGTAGGTGATGGATTGTCAAAATCCATCCCAGGAACACAAGGCTTCAGTAGTTGCGAGTCCTGGCCCCGTGCTCTTCCACATGCTCTTGCTCTGGCTCTTCCAGTCATGATTTAATCTAGAAGATTTCACCTTCATAATACATTGACAGAGCTGGCTCAGGGATAGGAAACAAAGGGTGGGTATTAATAGAGCACACTCGGACTGGGTCGCGGTAAGCAGTGGGGTACCACAGGGGTCAGTATTGGGGCCTCTTCTTTTTAACATATTTATTAATGACCTTGTATCAGGCATTCAGAGTAGAATTTCAATATTTGCAGATGACACTAAACTCTGCAGGGTAATCAATACAGGGGAGGACAATTTTATATTACAGGATGATTTATGTAAACTAGAAGCTTAGGCTGATAGATGGCAAATGAGCTTTAATGGGGATAAATGTAAGGTCATGCACTTGGGTAGAAGTAATAAGATGTATAACTATGGGCTTAATTCTAAAACTCTGGGCAAAACCGTCAATGAAAAAGACCTGGGTGTATGGGTGGATGACAAACTCATATTCAGTGGCCAGTGTCAGGCAGCTGCTACAAAGGCAAATAAAATAATGGGATGTATTAAAAGAGGCATAGATGCTCATGAGGAGAACATAATTTTACTTCTATACAAGTCACCAGTTCGACCACACTTAGAATACAGTGCACAGTTCTGGTCTCCGGTGTATAAGAAAGATAGCTGAACTAGAGCGGGTGCAGAGAAGAGCGACCAAGGTTATTAGAGGACTGGGGGGTCTGCAATACCAAGGTAGGTTATTACACTTGGGGCTATTTAGTTTGGAAAAATGAAGACTAAGGGGTGATCTTATTTTAATGTATAAATATATGAGGGGACAGTACAAAGACCTTTTGGATGATATTTTTAATCATAGACCTGAGACAGGGACAAGAGGGCATCCTCTACATCTGGAGGAAAGAAGGTTTAAGCATAATAACAGACAAGGATTCTTTACTGTAAGAGCAGTGAGACTATGGAACTCTCTGCCGTATGATGTTGTAATGAGTGATTCATTACTTAAATTTAAGAGGGGACTGGATACCTTTCTAGAAAAGTATAATGTTACAGGGTATATACACTAGATTCCTTGATAGGGCGTTGATCCAGGGAACTAGTCTGATTGCCGTATGTGGAGTCGGGAAGGAATTTTTTTCCCCAATGTGGAGCTTACTCTTTTCCACATGGGTTTTTTTGCCTTCCTCTGGATCAACATGTTAGGGCATGTTAGGTTAGGCTATGAGTTGAACTAGATGGACTTAAAGTCTTCCTTCAACCTTAATAACTATGTAACTATGTAAAAGTACAACACCACCCAAGCATTCACCCTCTGCTCCTCAGACTTTCTATTTGTGCAGTAACTGCCTCTAGGCAGAAGATGATGATGATGGTGCATTTAAGACACAGTCCTGAAGCAGCCATAACAACTTGAAACAGTAGTATTTTTACCGCGATACCACTGTGTTAAATATGGGGCTTGTGTTTTTATTTAGTCCACAAAAATAGTGTAGAGAAATATGGTCACAGACAGCAAAGACAGTAGAATGTCAGCCTGAATTGCTGCAATTTGCAGTCCACAAATAGCTCAGCCATCTGACAGCGATAACAGACTGTTCAATACGTGGCCTATATTTTTTTATTTTTGACTCCAAAATAGTGTTTTGAACTAAAGTAACACACTGCAAAAAAGGTAAATGGAAGCCTCAAAAGCACACTTTGTAGCCCACAGATAGATGAGTCATGTCATAGAGATACCAGACTGTTCAATATATGGCCGTTTTTTTTTTAATTATACCCAAAATACTGTACACTACACCTAGGGTAGCAGACAGCAAAAAATGGAATGTAGGCCTGAAAAGCAACTATTTATACAGCACAGATAGACCAGGAGTCAGATTGAGATACCACACTCTTTAATACGTGGCCTGTATTTTTTTATTTTTACCCCAATATAGTGTTAAGATCTAAGGTAGCAAACAGCAAAAAAAGGAATGTAGGCCTGAAAAGCAACTATTTGTAGAGCAAAGATAGACCAGGAGTCTGAAGGAGACACCACACTCTTCAATATGTGGCCTGTATTTTTTTATTTTATACCGCAAAACAGTGTACAGAACTAGGTTAACAGACAGCAAAGACAGTGCAATGTTGGCCTCAATTGCCACAATTTGTAGGCCACAAATAGCTCAGCCATCTGACAATGATACCAGACTGTTCAATACGTGGCCTATATTTTTTAATTTTGGACCCCAAAATAATGTTTTGAGCTAGAGTAACACAGCAAAAAAAGTAAATGGAAGCCTCAAAAGCACACTTTGTAGCCCACAGATAGATGAGTCATGTCAGAGAGATACCAGACTGTTCAATATATAACCTTTTTAAAAAAAAATGTTTAACCCAAAATACTGTACACTAGACCTAGGGTAGCAGACAGCAAAAAAGTGGAATGTAGGCCTGAAAAGCAACTATTTGCAGAGCACAGATAGACCAGGAGTTTGATGGAGACACCACACTCTTTAATATGTGGCCTGTATTTTTTTATTTTATACCATAAAATAGTGTACAGAACTAGGTAAACAGACAGCAAAGACAGTGGAATGTTAGCCTGAATTGCAGCAATTTGTATGCCACAAATAGCTTAGCCATCTGACAGCGATACCAGACTGTTCAATATGTGGCCTATATTTTTTTTAATTTTGGACCCCAAAATCGTGCTTTGATCTAGGGTAACACACAGCAAAATAAAGTTGAATGTATGCCTGAAAAATAAGTATTTGGGGACCACAGATAGACCAGGCATCTGACTGAGATAACAGACTGTTTTAATATGTGGCCTGGAATTTTTTACATTTTTTTAACCACAAATTACTGTATAGAACAAGAATAGAAGACAACAAAAGGTAATGTATGCCTGCAAAGCGAGGATTTTGACACCACAGATACACTGGGTATCCGACGGAGATAACAGACTGTTTCAATATGTGGCCTGTTTTTTGGTTTTAAATTTTTTTAACCACTAAATACTGTATAGCCTAAGACTAGCAGACAAAAAAAGGCAATGTATGCCTGCAAAGCGAGGATTTGGACACCACAGATACACCGGGTGTCTGACGGAGATAACAGACTGTTTAAATATGTGGCCTTTTTGAAAAAAGAAATTAACCTCAAAATACTATATAGGCCAAGGCTAGCAGACCAAAAAATGCAATGCATGCCTGCAAAGCAAGGATTTGGACACCACAGATAAACCGGGTGTCTGACAGAGATATCAGACTGTTTCAATATGTGGCCTATTTTTTGGTTTTAAACTGTTTTTAACCACTAATTACTGTATAGACCAAGGCTAGCAGACAAAAAAAGACAATGTATGCCTGCAAAGCGAGGATTTGGACACCACAGATACATCAGGCATCTGACGGAGATAGCAGACTGTTTCAATATGTTTTTTTTTTTAATTTAACCCCAAAATACTGTATAGACCAAGGCTAGCAGACCAAAAAATGTAATGTATGCCTCAAAAGCAAGAATTTGGAGACCACAGATAGACCAGGCGTCAGACGGAGAAAAAAGACTGATCAAAAAGATGTGGCCTTGATTTTTGGGGGCCCACCAAAATTGTGTCAATAAGTAGGCTATGACACAAAAAAAAATTGGAGTACTAAAATTGTAAAAAATTTCACACAATGATATGCGGTGTGTGGCGTACAAATGTGATAAATATAAGAACTGTAGCTAAATATTTTGGTCCAGCTACAGATTTTTGTGGCACCAAAATGGTGTCCAAAAATTTTGTAATTCTGTAATTTTGCCTTCTGACCGAGCACTCCGCCTCCTAGTCACAGGTGTCTTAATTGCATCAGGTCCAGTACCCCTCTACCAGGTACATATAAAATTGGCCTTTTTTATGCGCTAAACGCTCTCATTTTTCATATTTCTAGTGCAGTAATGCAGTTAAATTTTCATGTTTCATGTTTGCATGTTTCAGCGCTACAGTGTGCTACCTTATTTGCTTGAATGTATAGGAGTTGGCGACTCTAGGTTTAGCACCTGTTCACACTTAGTCTATGTATGGATGTGACGGTCAGTTTTTTCAAACAAAAATTTTGTAAGACACTCCAAAAAATAATATAGTGCCAAGAAAAAGAACAGATTTTTTTGCGTACTCACATCTGATGCCTGGGACAAAAAAAAAAATTAAATTGTTAGATTTTCATGATCTTGTATTGCAATGAACTGGCTGTAGTCTGCAGTGTGACCAAGCAAATAAATGTAGAAAAAGGGGGCTATGGATTGCTTTCTAATAAAATTAGCAGGTATAAGCTGCAAAAAAAAAAAAAATTGCCACGGATACCTGCAGCTACGTATATATAAAATATGCTGCAGCAGACAGGAATGGAGCTTTTTGAGGTATGCAGTGAGATCTATATACTCACATACAGTGCCGGCATGCCTTGCACTGATGTGGATATGTGCACATAGACTCCCCTGCCTACCTAGTGCTGCAATCTATGTACCCCCGAATTAGCCCTAAAAAGGAATGTGCTATATCAGGATTTGTGAACTGAACACTAGTAGACCCATACTAACTAATAAATGTAAGAATCTGACCCTATCTCAGCAGCAGCTCTCCCTACACTAGCTGATTCTGGAGCAGAATGAGGGCAGCGCCAGGTTTCTTATAGACCTGATGACGCTGTGCGGCCAGCCAATCACTATAATACCACAGCAAAGATGGCTGTGGTATTACAGTGCATGGCAGACAATCCCTGCATGCTGATTGGCACTCTAAAGAGCACCAGAATTGCAGGGCGGAGACCCGAGCTCCCACCGAATAATCCCGGAAATACTCAGTGCTCGCCCAGTACACAGGGCATAGTGATACTCGGGCGAATACCGAGTACTGGCGAGCACGTTCACTCATCACTAGTCTTTATCAAGCTTGATAAAGTGACAAGTTCCTTTGTTCTCTTGGCATCAGTGATCTTAAATTGCTGCTCTAAATGTATGATTTAAAAAATTCTTCTCAATAAATTACCATTTATTGCATGATTATTAATCACTGGTGAGACCAGAAGCCCCCTACAGTTAAAGAATGGCTAGCTTTCTTACAAGAAGTTAAAGAATATGAAAAAACTCTGATGTAAAACTAAGGGGGTAGCTGAAGGGATGGAGAGAAACATCGAGTGCATTTTGTAGGGTTGATCATGTGTAGACTAGAAGGTGAAAATAACTCATTTTTTATTTATATCATTTGAGTAGAGTAAATATAAGTATAAGTTTTTTTGTTTTCCTTATTTGATTGGTTTTTATTTGTATACTGTGTAATAAGCTGTTTTAATTGAAAAGATAATGTGTTCTGACATATGAAAGCTATGTGAAACTTCATTATTATTAGATTAATTAATGGTATAGTTACAAAATAAATACAGCTTGCCTGATATACCAGATGCCCAGTTGTAGGGTGGATGACCTATGATCTCCCTCATCTTCAATATAGTGTGTAAAAATGTCAAACAAATATATACCACTTTCAGATAAGATTCTTAAATGTCATAATTTGTAAGGGTTTAAGTACCATTAATTACGAAATTAAATGGTCTGTACTGAACTATGGAATTTGAAGAATAAATATGAGAGGTGCGACTTCTTGAAAGATAATCATCATGCTTAAAATGTCACAAAAATATCTTGGGATTCATACAATTGGAGTTGTGTTAAACTATGTAAGCTTCTCTAAGCTTATCATGTGTTTAACAAAGCCTAATACATTGAATAAAATGAAATGTGTTACTGACCCGAATACAATATTACATTAACATATAATTAACAAAAATTCATAATTTTTTTTAGCTAGCAAAAAAAGTTATCATTCCACTTATCTGATCCAGAAAAAAAGTTTTTGGTTTAAGGTAGGAAAATCTCTTGACTGTGTAGAAGTAGAGAGGAGAAAGAGACAGGCAAAAAAAGAAGCACTCTCAACTATATATATTTTTATTAAATGTGTGTATATGTGAATGTACAGTAATTTAGTGTGAATGTAATAATATACTCACCTACCGCTGCTCCATCCAGTGTCCAGCGCCGTTCTGCTCCTCTTCTCAGTGACATCACCGCAATTCCAAATAGCTGACTTTTTCTGTGGTCTATGTGTGAGCTGGAAGTCTCTTTTACAATATAAGCCTATGGAGCCTTGTTCTGTCGCTTCATAGGCTTACATTGTAAGAGTCAGTTCCAGGTCACATTGTGCTCTGCAGGGTCTACAAAGAGGTGATGTCACTGAGAAGACGATAAGAACGATGCTAAACACCAGAGAGAACTATCGTATATATTTTAATTTATAAACCATGAAAAGTTCACAGTCTAAAACCTTTAATGGAGGCTTGCAATATATCCCATTGTATAAAAAACGTTGGAGATTGTTGGGTGAGGAACATACAAGGGCAGAGGAGAGAAGCAGATTTCATGAGGACCAGAGATTGTGTGGGTAAGATTTGCTTGGAGATGTATGGACGAGACAGATTATGAATTGCCTTGTAAATCATTGATAGCAACCTAAACTGGAATTGTTGAGAAATTGGACACCAGGGAATGGATTGGCATTGGCAGAGGAAAATGGAGGGGATCAGTGGATTAATCGGGCAGCAAAGTTTAGGATAGACTGCAGAGGTGTGAGAGTGTTAGTTGGGACACCATGGAGAAGATTGCAATAGTCAAGGTGGGAAAAGCTTATGGCATGTACTAACATTTTAGTTGATTTGGGGTTGAGGAATTGATGGATTCTGGAAATATTTTTGAGCTGGAGGTGGCAGGAGGTGGTCAGGGCATGGATGGGTGGTTTGAAGGACAGAGCAGAGTCAAGTATTACACTGAGGCAATGGACTTGTGATACAAGGTAAAGCATAATGTTATTTATTGTGATCAGCTAGTCTCATGGGGGGCTGAGTAAGATGGAGGAAAGATCTTTCATTTGGTTTTGTCTTTATTGACTTTCAGAAAGCGTGATAACAACGTATAAAAACTTTAACACTTCAGATGCAGAAATCTTATTTAAGTGTCCATTTCTTTGTTTCTAGCGAAATATATGCTCTGTAACAAACAATATAAGGCAATCAGATGAATTATTTAATGGACATTGGCATATATTAGATTGTACATAAAATATCAGTGTCATAGCTAATAAAAATTTCCAGCATCAGATGTTTTAGTGTAATGGTTAATATCTTATTGTATAGATTGGCTGCGCTCTCTGTTAAAGTACTCTCTATATATAAACATTAGTAATCATTGTGTGACTGAGGAATAAAGTATGTTCTGGCGACTTCTACATGTTAATTGTTGATTTGAATTCAGAGGCAGACATGTATTTATTTCTTTGTGATTGCCCCCCGTTCATCACTCCAGGATCATCCTCGGGTCCTGCGTTCAGGCTCCCCATGCATTTATTCAGATACATGCCTGGATCCTGTCCTGGATCTATTTAACGGCCAACAGTTGATGCAATAATTTTCTCTGTATAAACATTAACACATTTCTTGGTTAAATGTCAATGTATTCCTTTCTTTCATTGTGTGAATGGGCAAAAAACATGGTAAAACGTATATTCAAGACATTAATGGTAATCAATTAATAAAAACCCTAGTCCAATGCAATCGCTGCACATCACCATAAAATATAACATTGTAATATAAAATTGTCATACAAAACTTCAACAGACGTTAAAAATATTCAAAAACAAATCAAAATCTTGTAAAACATTGTAGAATGGTCTGGTGTTACTTTACTAACATTTATGTTATTTAAAGAGATTCTCCCTGACTAGATAAAAAAAATAAAAAATGTGCAACTAGCTTTAATAAAACAAAAAAATTATACTCCTCTTATAAATTTGCAGTTGATCATCTTTCAACATTGTCTAGATCCATTGCCGATCTCTGTGTTGCCACTACCAATGGGGAGGGACATGTGACCAATGCAGCAAACCATTAGCTGCTGCAATGACCAACCTGTCGACAGTACAGCAAGTGATTGGCTGTTGTAGTCACATGTCTTTACAACTAGAACACGATGTATAGAGCTAGCCTAGAAGTGATTGGCTGCAGTGTTAACATTAGCAGCCCAGCTGCAAGAGGAAGCACAGAGACTAGCAGGAAGGGACCATGACAATTTTATCAAGAAATTATGGCAAGCATATTATTTTAAAGGGAATCTGTCACCCCCAAAATCAAAGGTGAGCTAAGCCCACCAGCATCAGGGGCTTATCTACAGCATTCTGGAATGCTGTAGATAAGCCCCCAATGTATCCTAAAAGATGAGAAAAAAAGGTTATATTATACTCACCCAGGGGCGGTCCCGGTACGATGGGCATCGCGGTCCGGTCCGGGGCCTCCCATCTTCTTACGATGATGTCCTCTTCTTGTCTTCATGCTGGGGCTCTGGCGCAGGTGTACTTTGTCTGTCCTGTTGAGGCGCAGGGAAAGGTCAGAGAGGCCCAGCACCTGCACACTGCAGTACTTTGCTCTGCCCTCAACAAGTATGCCTGCGCTGGAGCCACAGCGTGAAGTCAAGAAGAGGACGTCATCTGATGAAGATAGGAGGCACCAGACCGCGACACCCATCGGACCGGACCGGGACCGCCCCTGGGTGAGTATAATCTAACCTCTTTTTCTCATCTTTTAGGATACATCGGGGGCTTATCTACAGCATTCCAGAATGCTGTAGATAAGCCCCTGATGCTGGTGTGCTTAGCTCACCTTCGATTTTGGGGGTGAGAGGTTCCCTTTAAACTTTTATTATTATTATTATGATGGCTTAGAGCCTCCAGCATTAAAAAACAGAGGAGGCAGACCCATTTAAATACTCCTTCCAGTGATTAATTTGTTCTCTTACTCATAGGCTGATATTCTTAGTACTAGCACCAAAACCAATTTGCATTTTTAATTACTACAGCAGGTCCGGGCTACAATTTGTCGTGAAATCCAGCACATCAATAACTATAAAATTAAATGGTTTCAAATTTGGTAAATTGGTGAGTGGTAAAAAATTTAAGCAATGTTAGTGGCTTACAAAGAATAAAGGAATAATTGGGGCCCCCTACGTTCAGTTACATGTAAAAATAACCTGACCCTAGTACACACATTTACTTTTTCTTCAATGTAACATTAACTTGTATAGCTCATTTAATAAATGACTAGATTGTACCTTTTTCTGCAAATTGTGAGTCTAATGTAATAGCACTGCTCATTTGCACTCCTTCAGAGGGGTCTATTGAGTGATTGAATGAAGAAAAAAGGATCTAGCTTCAGAAATCCCATAAAATGAATATTTATTGAAAATCCTTAAAATCCATTATAACATCATAGCAGCCACTAACCCTATAGGGGGAGTTCACACTGTCAGATGCATTTCAGACAACAAGGTCTTTAGTCATTGCAATGCAATTTAGTCAGGCAATGACTAAAACGATGGGGTCTGAAATGTATCTGGCAGTGTGAACTCCCTCCCCCTTAGGGTTAGTGGCTACTATGCTGTTGTAAAGGATTTTAAGAATTTTCAATAAACATTTGTTCTATGGACTTGTGGCTTTGGATCCTTTCATCTTCACTTGATTGATATTCATGCTACACTGCTGATCTGTCTGTGCCTCGAATCTCTGGCCTCAGTTGAGTAAGCTGACTTTTTTCCTTTTTCTTGCTATCAACCGAACGATTCTTCTGTGGGCCAGTCCGAGTCTGGGAGGACTCATAATAAAAATTAAAATAGGTCCTAATAAATTTCATAGATTTTGCTACTCATGATATATGGACTTGGTATTTGTTTGTTTTATGTTCTTTTTGTGACTTTGGGTCCATTTCCATTGGCTGGTTATTGACCAATCTATACAAGCTACCAATCAACCAACGAATGTACAAAATGCTCATTGGTCAGTTGTGTGGGAGACTATTTAGTCACCATCAGGTAAATCGCCATGGGTATACTGTTGTGAAATTGGATTCTGGGCTCCCCCGGTGGCCACTTGTGGAATTGTACTTGTGTGCATCATCCCCTCTGTTCACCTGCTCCTATCAGGATGTGGGAGTCGCTATATAACCTTGCTCCTCTGTTAGTTTCATGCCGGTCAACAATGTAATCAGAAGCCTTTCTGTGCATGTTCCTGCTACTAGACAACTCCCAGCTAAGTTGGACTTTTGTCCTTGTGTGTTTTTGCATTTTGTTCCTGTTCACAGCTGCTGTTTCGTTACTGTGTCTGGAAAGCTCTTGTGAGCGGAAATTGCCACTCTGGTGTTATGAGTAGTGTTGAGCGATACCGTCCGATACTTGAAAGTATCGGTATCGGAAAGTATCGGCCGATACCGGCAAAGTATCGGATCCAATCCGATACCGATACCCGATACCAATACAAGTCAATGGGACTCAAGTATCGGACGGTATTCCTGATGGTTCCCAGGGTCTGAAGGAGAGGAAACTCTCCTTCAGGCCCTGGGAACCATATAAATGTGTAAAAGAAAGAATTAAAATAAAAAATATCGCTATACTTTACCTCTCCGACGCAGCCGGGACCTCAGCGCAGGAACCGGCAGCGTTGTTTGTTTAAAATTCCCGCTTTTACATGGTTACGCGAACTCCCGGCTTGTGATTGGTCAGGGCGCCCATGTTGCCGGGCCGCGGACCAATCACAGCAAGCCGTGACGAAAATACGTCACGGCTTGCTGTGATTGGTCCGCGTCCCGGCAACATGGCCGCCATTAACCAATCACAAGCCGTGACGTCACGGGAGGCTGGACTTGCGCGCTTTTGAAAAAGCGCGCGTGTCCAGCCTCCAGTGACGTCCCGGCTTATGATTGGTCACGGCGCCATGTTGCCGGGACGCGGACCAATCACAGCAAGCCGTGACGAAAATACGTCACGGCTTGCTGTGATTGGTCCGCGGCCCGGCAACATGGCCGCCATTAACCAATCACAAGCCGTGACGTCACGGGAGGCAGGACAAGCGCGCATTTTAAAATTGCGCGCGTGTCCAGCCTCCCGGCTTGTGATTGGTTGATCGCGGCGCAACCAATCATAAGCCGGGACGTCACTGGAGGCTGGACACGCGCGCTTTTTCAAAAGCGCGCAAGTCCAGCCTCCCGTGACGTCACGGCTTGTGATTGGTTAATGGCGGCCATGTTGCCGGGACGCGGACCAATCACAGCAAGCCGTGACGTATTTTCGTCACGGCTTGCTGTGATTGGTCCGCGGCCCGGCAACATGGGCGCCCTGACCAATCACAAGCCGGGAGTTCGCGTAACCATGTAAAAGCGGGAATTTTAAACAAACAACGCTGCCGGTTCCTGCGCTGAGGTCCCGGCTGCGTCGGACAGGTGAGTATAGCGATATTTTTTATTTTAATTCTCTCTTTTACACATTTTAACAATGTTAAAATGTGTAAAAGAGAGAATTAAAATAAAATGTTGTTCCGATACCCGATACCCGATACCACAAGAGTATCGGAATCCCGGTATCGGAATTCCGATACAGCAAGTATCGGCCGATACCCGATACTTGCAGCATCGGAATGCTCAACACTAGTTATGAGTTAATGCTAGAGTCTTAAAGTAATTTCTGGATGGTGTTTTGATAGAGTTTTCTGCTGACCATGAAAGTGCCCTTTCTGTCTTCTTGCTATCTAGTAAGCGGACCTCGATTTTTGCTAAACCTATTTTCATACTACGTTTGTCATTTCATCTAAAATCACCGCCAATATATGTGGGGGCCTCTGTCTGCCTTTTGGGAAAATTTCTCTAGAGGTGAGCCAGGACTGTCTTTTCCTCTGCTAGGATTAGGTAGTTCTCCGGCTGGCGCTGGGCATCTAGGGATAAAAAAACGTAGGCATGCTACCCGGCCACTTCTAGTTGTGCGGCAGGTTTAGTTCATGGTCAGTATAGTTTCCATCTTCCAAGAGCTAGTTCTCATATATGCTGGGCTATGTTCTCTCGCCATTGAGAATCATGACAGTTTGACCGGCCCAAAAAAAAGGGTTAAATTACTGGCTGAGAAAGGAGAGAAAAAAGAAGTCTGCTACAATTTTTTTTTTTTTTTCCTCTAGTTCTGAGTGTGCTCTTAATTGAATCACTTGCTAGTCTGCCTATACTGCAGCCTTCCTCTCTTTCTCTCCTTCTACTCCTTGAATGGCTCTGTGTTCACCTGTTTCAAATGGATCTTCAGAGTGTAGCTACAGGTTTGAATAATCTCGCCACAAAGGTACAAAATTTGCAAGATTTTGTTGTTCATGCACCTATGTCTGAGCCTAGAATTCCTTTGCCTGAATTCTTCTCGGGGAATAGATCTCACTTTCAAAATTTTAAAAATAATTGCAAATTGTTTTTGTCCCTGAAGTCTCGCTCTGCCGGAGACCCTGCACAGCAGGTCAGGATTGTAATTTCCTTGCTCCGGGGCGACCCTCAAGACTGGGCTTTTGCATTGGCACCAGGGGATCCTGCGTTGCTCAATGTGGATGCGTTTTTTCTGGCCTTGGGGTTGCTTTATGAGGAACCTCATTTAGAGCTTCAGGCGGAAAAGGCCTTGATGTCCTTGTCTCAGGGGCAAGATGAAGCTGAAATATACTGCCAAAAATTCCGCAAATGGTCTGTGCTTACTCAGTGGAATGAGTGCGCCCTGGCGGCGATTTTCAGAGAATGTCTCTCTGATGCCATTAAGGATGTTATGGTGGGGTTCCCTGTGCCTGCGAGTCTGAATGAGTCCATGACGATGGCTATTCAGATCGATAGGCGTCTGCGGGAGCGCAAACCTGTGCACCATTTGGCGGTGTCTACTGAGAAAACGCCAGAAAATATGCAATGTGATAGAATTCTGTCCAGAAGCGAGCGGCAGAATTTTAGACGAAAAAATGGGTTGTGCTTCTATTGTGGTGATTCAACTCATGTTATATCAGCATGCTTTAAGCGTACTAAGAAGCCTGACAAGTCTGTTTCAATTAGCACTTTACAGTCTAAGTTTATTCTATCTGTGACCCTGATTTGTTCTTTGTCATCTATTACCGCGGACGCCTATGTCGACTCTGGCGCTGCTTTGAGTCTTATGGATTGGTCCTTTGCCAAACGCTGTGGGTATGATTTGGAGCCATTGGAGGCTCCGATACCTCTGAAAGGGATTGACTCCACCCCATTGGCTAGTAATAAACCACAATACTGGACACAAGTGACTATGCGTGTTAATCCGGATCACCAGGAGGTTATTCGCTTTCTGGTGCTGTATAATCTACATGATGTTTTGGTGCTGGGATTGCCATGGCTGCAATCTCATAACCCAGTCCTCGACTGGAGAGCTATGTCTGTGTTAAGCTGGGGATGTAAAGGAACTCATGGGGACGTACCTTTGGTTTCCATTTCATCATCTATTCCCTCTGAGATTCCTGAATTCTTGTCTGACTTTCGTGACGTTTTTGAAGAACCCAAGGTTGGTTCACTACCTCCGCACCGGGAGTGCGATTGTGCCATAGACTTGATCCCGGGTAGTAAATACCCTAAGGGTCGTTTATTTAATCTGTCTGTGCCTGAACACGCGGCTATGCGAGAATATATAAAGGAGTCCTTGGAAAAGGGACATATTCGTCCTTCGTCATCTCCCTTAGGAGCCGGTTTTTTCTTTGTGTCTAAGAAAGACGGCTCTTTGAGGCCGTGTATTGATTATCGACTTTTGAATAAAATCACGGTTAAATATCAATATCCGTTACCACTGCTTACTGATTTGTTTGCTCGTATAAAGGGGGCCAAGTGGTTCTCTAAGATTGATCTCCGTGGGGCGTATAATTTGGTGCGAATCAGGCAGGGGGATGAGTGGAAAACCGCATTTAATACGCCCGAGGGCCATTTTGAGTATTTGGTGATGCCTTTTGGTCTTTCTAATGCCCCTTCAGTCTTCCAGTCCTTTATGCATGACATTTTCCGCGATTATTTGGATAAATTTATGATTGTGTATCTGGATGATATTCTGATTTTTTCGGATGACTGGGACTCTCATGTCCAGCAGGTCAGGAGGGTTTTTCAGGTTTTGCGGTCTAATTCCTTGTGTGTGAAGGGTTCTAAGTGTGTTTTTGGGGTTCAAAAGATTTCCTTCTTGGGATACATTTTTTCCCCCTCTTCCATCGAGATGGATCCTGTCAAGGTTCAGGCTATTGGTGATTGGACGCAACCCTCTTCTCTTAAGAGTCTTCAGAAATTTTTGGGCTTTGCTAACTTTTATCGTCGATTTATTGCTGGTTTTTCTGATGTTGTAAAACCATTGACTGATTTGACTAAGAAGGGTGCTGATGTTGCTGATTGGTCCCCTGATGCTGTGGAGGCCTTTCGGGAGCTCAAGCGCCGCTTTTCTTCCGCCCCAGTGTTGCGTCAGCCTGATGTTGCTCTTCCTTTTCAGGTTGAGGTCGACGCTTCTGAAATCGGAGCTTGGGCGGTGTTGTCGCAGAGAAGTTCCGACTGCTCCGTGATGAGACCTTGTGCTTTTTTTTCTCATAAATTTTCGCCCGCCGAGCGGAATTATGATATTGGGAATCGGGAGCTTTTGGCCATGAAGTGGGCTTTTGAGGAGTGGCGTCACTGGCTTGAGGGGGCCAGACATCAGGTGGTGGTATTGACTGACCACAAAAATTTAATTTACCTTGAGTCTGCCAGGCGCCTGAATCCTAGACAGGCGCGCTGGTCGTTGTTTTTCTCTCGGTTTAATTTTGTGGTGTCTTACCTACCGGGTTCTAAGAATGTTAAGGCGGATGCCCTTTCTAGGAGTTTTGAGCCTGACTCCCCTGGTAATTCTGAGCCCACAGGTATCCTTAAAGATGGAGTGATATTGTCTGCCGTTTCTCCAGACCTGCGGCGGGCCTTGCAGGAGTTTCAGGCGGATAGACCTGATCGTTGCCCACCTGGTAGACTGTTTGTTCCTGATGATTGGACCAGTAGAGTCATCTCTGAGGTTCATTCTTCTGCATTGGCAGGTCATCCTGGAATCTTTGGTACCAGGGATTTGGTGGCAAGGTCCTTCTGGTGGCCTTCCCTGTCACGAGATGTGCGAGGCTTTGTGCAGTCTTGTGACGTTTGTGCTCGGGCCAAGCCTTGTTGTTCTCGGGCTAGTGGATTGTTGTTACCCTTGCCTATCCCGAAGAGGCCTTGGACGCACATCTCGATGGATTTTATTTCGGATCTGCCTGTTTCTCATAAGATGTCTGTCATCTGGGTGGTGTGTGACCGTTTCTCTAAGATGGTCCATCTGGTTCCCTTGCCTAAGTTGCCTTCTTCTTCCGAGTTGGTTCCTCTGTTTTTTCAAAATGTTGTTCGTTTGCATGGTATTCCGGAGAATATCGTTTCTGACAGAGGGACCCAATTCGTGTCTAGATTTTGGCGGGCATTCTGTGCTAGGATGGGCATAGATTTGTCTTTTTCGTCTGCTTTCCATCCTCAGACTAATGGCCAGACCGAGCGGACTAATCAGACCTTGGAGACATTTTTGAGGTGTTTTGTGTCTGCGGATCAGGATGATTGGGTTGCTTTTTTGCCTTTGGCGGAGTTCGCCCTCAATAATCGGGCCAGCTCTGCCACCTTGGTGTCCCCGTTTTTCTGTAATTCGGGGTTTCATCCTCGATTTTCCTCCGGTCAAGTGGAATCTTCGGATTGTCCTGGAGTGGATGCTGTGGTGGAGAGGTTGCATCAGATTTGGGGGCAGGTGGTGGACAATTTGAAGTTGTCCCAGGAGAAGACTCAGCTTTTTGCCAACCGCCGTCGTCGTGTTGGTCCTCGGCTTTGTGTTGGGGACTTGGTGTGGTTGTCTTCTCGTTTTGTCCCTATGAGGGTTTCTTCTCCTAAGTTTAAGCCTCGGTTCATCGGCCCGTACAAGATATTGGAGATTCTTAACCCTGTGTCCTTCCGTTTGGACCTCCCTGCATCCTTTTCGATTCATAATGTTTTTCATCGGTCATTGTTGCGCAGGTATGAGGTACCGGCTGTGCCTTCCGTTGAGCCTCCTGCTCCGGTGTTGGTTGAGGGTGAGTTGGAGTACGTTGTTGAAAAGATCTTGGACTCTCGTGTTTCCAGACGGAAACTCCAGTATCTGGTCAAATGGAAGGGATACGGTCAGGAGGATAATTCTTGGGTCACTGCCTCTGATGTTCATGCCTCCGATCTTGTCCGTGCCTTTCATAGGGCTCATCCTGATCGCCCTGGTGGTTCTGGTGAGGGTTCGGTGCCCCCTCCTTGAGGGGGGGGTACTGTTGTGAAATTGGATTCTGGGCTCCCCCGGTGGCCACTTGTGGAATTGTACTTGTGTGCATCATCCCCTCTGTTCACCTGCTCCTATCAGGATGTGGGAGTCGCTATATAACCTTGCTCCTCTGTCAGTTTCATGCCGGTCAACAATGTAATCAGAAGCCTTTCTGTGCATGTTCCTGCTACTAGACAACTCCCAGCTAAGTTGGACTTTTGTCCTTGTGTGTTTTTGCATTTTGTTCCTGTTCACAGCTGCTGTTTCGTTACTGTGTCTGGAAAGCTCTTGTGAGCGGAAATTGCCACTCTGGTGTTATGAGTTAATGCTAGAGTCTTAAAGTAATTTCTGGATGGTGTTTTGATAGAGTTTTCTGCTGACCATGAAAGTGCCCTTTCTGTCTTCTTGCTATCTAGTAAGCGGACCTCGATTTTTGCTAAACCTATTTTCATACTACGTTTGTCATTTCATCTAAAATCACCGCCAATATATGTGGGGGCCTCTGTCTGCCTTTTGGGAAAATTTCTCTAGAGGTGAGCCAGGACTGTCTTTTCCTCTGCTAGGATTAGGTAGTTCTCCGGCTGGCGCTGGGCATCTAGGGATAAAAAAACGTAGGCATGCTACCCGGCCACTTCTAGTTGTGCGGCAGGTTTAGTTCATGGTCAGTATAGTTTCCATCTTCCAAGAGCTAGTTCTCATATATGCTGGGCTATGTTCTCTCGCCATTGAGAATCATGACAGTTTGACCGGCCCAAAAAAAAGGGTTAAATTACTGGCTGAGAAAGGAGAGAAAAAAGAAGTCTGCTACAATTTTTTTTTTTTTTTCCTCTAGTTCTGAGTGTGCTCTTAATTGAATCACTTGCTAGTCTGCCTATACTGCAGCCTTCCTCTCTTTCTCTCCTTCTACTCCTTGAATGGCTCTGTGTTCACCTGTTTCAAATGGATCTTCAGAGTGTAGCTACAGGTTTGAATAATCTCGCCACAAAGGTACAAAATTTGCAAGATTTTGTTGTTCATGCACCTATGTCTGAGCCTAGAATTCCTTTGCCTGAATTCTTCTCGGGGAATAGATCTCACTTTCAAAATTTTAAAAATAATTGCAAATTGTTTTTGTCCCTGAAGTCTCGCTCTGCCGGAGACCCTGCACAGCAGGTCAGGATTGTAATTTCCTTGCTCCGGGGCGACCCTCAAGACTGGGCTTTTGCATTGGCACCAGGGGATCCTGCGTTGCTCAATGTGGATGCGTTTTTTCTGGCCTTGGGGTTGCTTTATGAGGAACCTCATTTAGAGCTTCAGGCGGAAAAGGCCTTGATGTCCTTGTCTCAGGGGCAAGATGAAGCTGAAATATACTGCCAAAAATTCCGCAAATGGTCTGTGCTTACTCAGTGGAATGAGTGCGCCCTGGCGGCGATTTTCAGAGAATGTCTCTCTGATGCCATTAAGGATGTTATGGTGGGGTTCCCTGTGCCTGCGAGTCTGAATGAGTCCATGACGATGGCTATTCAGATCGATAGGCGTCTGCGGGAGCGCAAACCTGTGCACCATTTGGCGGTGTCTACTGAGAAAACGCCAGAAAATATGCAATGTGATAGAATTCTGTCCAGAAGCGAGCGGCAGAATTTTAGACGAAAAAATGGGTTGTGCTTCTATTGTGGTGATTCAACTCATGTTATATCAGCATGCTTTAAGCGTACTAAGAAGCCTGACAAGTCTGTTTCAATTAGCACTTTACAGTCTAAGTTTATTCTATCTGTGACCCTGATTTGTTCTTTGTCATCTATTACCGCGGACGCCTATGTCGACTCTGGCGCTGCTTTGAGTCTTATGGATTGGTCCTTTGCCAAACGCTGTGGGTATGATTTGGAGCCATTGGAGGCTCCGATACCTCTGAAAGGGATTGACTCCACCCCATTGGCTAGTAATAAACCACAATACTGGACACAAGTGACTATGCGTGTTAATCCGGATCACCAGGAGGTTATTCGCTTTCTGGTGCTGTATAATCTACATGATGTTTTGGTGCTGGGATTGCCATGGCTGCAATCTCATAACCCAGTCCTCGACTGGAGAGCTATGTCTGTGTTAAGCTGGGGATGTAAAGGAACTCATGGGGACGTACCTTTGGTTTCCATTTCATCATCTATTCCCTCTGAGATTCCTGAATTCTTGTCTGACTTTCGTGACGTTTTTGAAGAACCCAAGGTTGGTTCACTACCTCCGCACCGGGAGTGCGATTGTGCCATAGACTTGATCCCGGGTAGTAAATACCCTAAGGGTCGTTTATTTAATCTGTCTGTGCCTGAACACGCGGCTATGCGAGAATATATAAAGGAGTCCTTGGAAAAGGGACATATTCGTCCTTCGTCATCTCCCTTAGGAGCCGGTTTTTTCTTTGTGTCTAAGAAAGACGGCTCTTTGAGGCCGTGTATTGATTATCGACTTTTGAATAAAATCACGGTTAAATATCAATATCCGTTACCACTGCTTACTGATTTGTTTGCTCGTATAAAGGGGGCCAAGTGGTTCTCTAAGATTGATCTCCGTGGGGCGTATAATTTGGTGCGAATCAGGCAGGGGGATGAGTGGAAAACCGCATTTAATACGCCCGAGGGCCATTTTGAGTATTTGGTGATGCCTTTTGGTCTTTCTAATGCCCCTTCAGTCTTCCAGTCCTTTATGCATGACATTTTCCGCGATTATTTGGATAAATTTATGATTGTGTATCTGGATGATATTCTGATTTTTTCGGATGACTGGGACTCTCATGTCCAGCAGGTCAGGAGGGTTTTTCAGGTTTTGCGGTCTAATTCCTTGTGTGTGAAGGGTTCTAAGTGTGTTTTTGGGGTTCAAAAGATTTCCTTCTTGGGATACATTTTTTCCCCCTCTTCCATCGAGATGGATCCTGTCAAGGTTCAGGCTATTGGTGATTGGACGCAACCCTCTTCTCTTAAGAGTCTTCAGAAATTTTTGGGCTTTGCTAACTTTTATCGTCGATTTATTGCTGGTTTTTCTGATGTTGTAAAACCATTGACTGATTTGACTAAGAAGGGTGCTGATGTTGCTGATTGGTCCCCTGATGCTGTGGAGGCCTTTCGGGAGCTCAAGCGCCGCTTTTCTTCCGCCCCAGTGTTGCGTCAGCCTGATGTTGCTCTTCCTTTTCAGGTTGAGGTCGACGCTTCTGAAATCGGAGCTTGGGCGGTGTTGTCGCAGAGAAGTTCCGACTGCTCCGTGATGAGACCTTGTGCTTTTTTTTCTCATAAATTTTCGCCCGCCGAGCGGAATTATGATATTGGGAATCGGGAGCTTTTGGCCATGAAGTGGGCTTTTGAGGAGTGGCGTCACTGGCTTGAGGGGGCCAGACATCAGGTGGTGGTATTGACTGACCACAAAAATTTAATTTACCTTGAGTCTGCCAGGCGCCTGAATCCTAGACAGGCGCGCTGGTCGTTGTTTTTCTCTCGGTTTAATTTTGTGGTGTCTTACCTACCGGGTTCTAAGAATGTTAAGGCGGATGCCCTTTCTAGGAGTTTTGAGCCTGACTCCCCTGGTAATTCTGAGCCCACAGGTATCCTTAAAGATGGAGTGATATTGTCTGCCGTTTCTCCAGACCTGCGGCGGGCCTTGCAGGAGTTTCAGGCGGATAGACCTGATCGTTGCCCACCTGGTAGACTGTTTGTTCCTGATGATTGGACCAGTAGAGTCATCTCTGAGGTTCATTCTTCTGCATTGGCAGGTCATCCTGGAATCTTTGGTACCAGGGATTTGGTGGCAAGGTCCTTCTGGTGGCCTTCCCTGTCACGAGATGTGCGAGGCTTTGTGCAGTCTTGTGACGTTTGTGCTCGGGCCAAGCCTTGTTGTTCTCGGGCTAGTGGATTGTTGTTACCCTTGCCTATCCCGAAGAGGCCTTGGACGCACATCTCGATGGATTTTATTTCGGATCTGCCTGTTTCTCATAAGATGTCTGTCATCTGGGTGGTGTGTGACCGTTTCTCTAAGATGGTCCATCTGGTTCCCTTGCCTAAGTTGCCTTCTTCTTCCGAGTTGGTTCCTCTGTTTTTTCAAAATGTTGTTCGTTTGCATGGTATTCCGGAGAATATCGTTTCTGACAGAGGGACCCAATTCGTGTCTAGATTTTGGCGGGCATTCTGTGCTAGGATGGGCATAGATTTGTCTTTTTCGTCTGCTTTCCATCCTCAGACTAATGGCCAGACCGAGCGGACTAATCAGACCTTGGAGACATTTTTGAGGTGTTTTGTGTCTGCGGATCAGGATGATTGGGTTGCTTTTTTGCCTTTGGCGGAGTTCGCCCTCAATAATCGGGCCAGCTCTGCCACCTTGGTGTCCCCGTTTTTCTGTAATTCGGGGTTTCATCCTCGATTTTCCTCCGGTCAAGTGGAATCTTCGGATTGTCCTGGAGTGGATGCTGTGGTGGAGAGGTTGCATCAGATTTGGGGGCAGGTGGTGGACAATTTGAAGTTGTCCCAGGAGAAGACTCAGCTTTTTGCCAACCGCCGTCGTCGTGTTGGTCCTCGGCTTTGTGTTGGGGACTTGGTGTGGTTGTCTTCTCGTTTTGTCCCTATGAGGGTTTCTTCTCCTAAGTTTAAGCCTCGGTTCATCGGCCCGTACAAGATATTGGAGATTCTTAACCCTGTGTCCTTCCGTTTGGACCTCCCTGCATCCTTTTCGATTCATAATGTTTTTCATCGGTCATTGTTGCGCAGGTATGAGGTACCGGCTGTGCCTTCCGTTGAGCCTCCTGCTCCGGTGTTGGTTGAGGGTGAGTTGGAGTACGTTGTTGAAAAGATCTTGGACTCTCGTGTTTCCAGACGGAAACTCCAGTATCTGGTCAAATGGAAGGGATACGGTCAGGAGGATAATTCTTGGGTCACTGCCTCTGATGTTCATGCCTCCGATCTTGTCCGTGCCTTTCATAGGGCTCATCCTGATCGCCCTGGTGGTTCTGGTGAGGGTTCGGTGCCCCCTCCTTGAGGGGGGGGTACTGTTGTGAAATTGGATTCTGGGCTCCCCCGGTGGCCACTTGTGGAATTGTACTTGTGTGCATCATCCCCTCTGTTCACCTGCTCCTATCAGGATGTGGGAGTCGCTATATAACCTTGCTCCTCTGTCAGTTTCATGCCGGTCAACAATGTAATCAGAAGCCTTTCTGTGCATGTTCCTGCTACTAGACAACTCCCAGCTAAGTTGGACTTTTGTCCTTGTGTGTTTTTGCATTTTGTTCCTGTTCACAGCTGCTGTTTCGTTACTGTGTCTGGAAAGCTCTTGTGAGCGGAAATTGCCACTCTGGTGTTATGAGTTAATGCTAGAGTCTTAAAGTAATTTCTGGATGGTGTTTTGATAGAGTTTTCTGCTGACCATGAAAGTGCCCTTTCTGTCTTCTTGCTATCTAGTAAGCGGACCTCGATTTTTGCTAAACCTATTTTCATACTACGTTTGTCATTTCATCTAAAATCACCGCCAATATATGTGGGGGCCTCTGTCTGCCTTTTGGGAAAATTTCTCTAGAGGTGAGCCAGGACTGTCTTTTCCTCTGCTAGGATTAGGTAGTTCTCCGGCTGGCGCTGGGCATCTAGGGATAAAAAAACGTAGGCATGCTACCCGGCCACTTCTAGTTGTGCGGCAGGTTTAGTTCATGGTCAGTATAGTTTCCATCTTCCAAGAGCTAGTTCTCATATATGCTGGGCTATGTTCTCTCGCCATTGAGAATCATGACAGTATACCTGATCTTCAATCGGGAAACAAACAAAGATGAACACACATCAGCTTGCACTGTGTTACAAAGGTTTTGTCCATTGGACAATTTTGTGTGTTCCTGATAGATTTTTTCATGCTGATTTCAGAAATGACTTCAGATTTTTCCTATCATGTAAAGTTTTTGAGAAATGAAAAGAAACATTATAATATTCTGTTATAATTCTAAAAACTCATATATGAACTTTTTCTGAAACAGCATATTCTGAATTTTCCACTGAAATAGCATAAATCACTGATCTACACTTATGCAAGCACTTATTATGTGCCATGTGCCCGCACTAGGCACAGGTGGAATCGCGATCCGCCCACTCCTATTAACTAGATAAAATGCCACTGTCAAACTCTGACAGCGGCATTTAACAAGTGCTTCTGGCCATCCTGACGGAAATGCGCGCACTGGTGATCCCATCACATGATCGTGGGTCAGCGGTGCTTGGACATAACAACCAGAGGTCTCCTTGAGACCTCTGTGGTTGTTGATGCCGGATTGCTATGAGCGCCACCCTGTGGTCAGCGCTCATAGCAATGCTGTAATTCTACAACATAGGGGCGATCTGAGCATTGCCTCAATGTAGCAGAGGCAATCAAGTTGTGCCAGCTTCTAGCCTACCATGGAGGCTATAGAAGCATGGCAAAAATAAAAAATAAATGTTTTTAAAAATCTGAAAAAAATAAAAAAAAATAAAAGTTCAAATCACCCCCTTTTCATCCCATTCAAAATAAAACAATAAAAAAATCAAACCTAAACATATTTGGTATCACCGCATTCAGAATCACCCGATCTATCAATTAAAAAAAGGATTAACCTGATAGCTAAACGGCGTAGCGAGAAAAAAATTAAAAACACCAGAATTATGTTTTTTTTGGTCGCCGCAAAATTGAATTAAATGCAATAATGGGCGATCAAAAGAACCTATCTGCACAGACGTGGTATCATTAAAAATGTCAGCTCGTCCCGCAAAAATAAGCCCTCGCACAGCCATATTGATGGAAAAATAAAAATGTTATGGCTCTGGGAAGGAGCGGAGCAAAAAACGAAAATGAAAACTTGAAAAAAGCTCCTGTTATGAAGGGGTTAAAAACCTTACGTGATACAGACTTTTGGAGCACATACTCATGTTCAACATATCAAAAGCTGTAAGATACAATAACATTTTCTCAGGGGACAAGAACTTCCCTGAAATTTGTTGCGCAGTGATTGTCTTGAAGAGAGTCTTGTTTATTATGAGAAAGGACCATTTTTTTCTCGGGTGCCTGGTTACATAAGAGATTGCATAACATTTTCATAACTATTGGCACAAGTATTGGTAAATATATACAAGTGCTTCTCACAAAATTAGAATATCATCAAAAAGTTAATTTATTTCAGTTCTTCCATACAAAAAGTGAATCTCATATATTATATAGAGTCATTACAAACAGAGTGATCTACTTCAAGTGTTTATTTCTGTTAATGTTGATGGTTATGGCTTACAGCCAATGAAAACCCAAAATTCATTATCTCAGTAAATTTGAATAATTAACAAAAAACACCTGAGTTTCACTTTTTGTATTGAAGAACTGAAATCAATAAACTTTTTGATGATATTCTAATTTGTGAGAAGCGCTTGTAGTTTTAGATAGCTGCAGCAGCTTATACACAACAAACAATAATGCTAATAATAAAGTGCTCGTAGTGCCAGTGCCCATAAAAAATCACGATCTGGCTCAACTCGCTTGCAATGATTCCAAGCAGGATCCTCAGCATGGAGACAAATGGCAAAGGACAGGGTAATTGTAATGTTCCTAGAATCCCTGCCATGCCCTGTTTGTCTCCTGCCCTTACAAGGGCAATGTTACCTATATACAGTATTCCAAATGAAGAACAATATGTGTAGCATATAGAAACTGGTAAAACCTTCACAAGTCAGGTCACATTCCCAGAATATTCAATTAAGGAAGGAGAGTGGGGGAGCACATTAATAATACTATCAATAGTCGAGACATTTCACTGGCAAGGCATATCAATCCAACGCATTTATTGATACCTATAAACTTCTGCCTTTAAGTTTATGAGTACCAATAAAGTGGAACCTAGAGATGATTTAATTATATTAAACTGAAAAATACTCTTGGCTTGGCTTCCCGCATAAACAGCCTGTTCAAGTAGAGAGCAATGAGATCGAGTTCCTCCTTCTCTAACACTTCCTATGATTGTCGCGGAGGCACAATAGGTTTACATTAAAGGCAAATTGGGACCCAAAGGAATCATCCTTCAGCTCCCATCTTTAGTATGCAATAATTCAGTATTGGTACAGCATCATATAGATACAGTTGCTTAAAGGAACCTATCCATATGATGGGTAAAAATGTTGCACAAAATTCAGATGTGCGCTCTATGAGGGTGGGCAGTAAGCAGACTGTGACACATTTGACATTTCTATGATAAGAAATTAATATTGAATCAGGAATCAGTCAGTATAAAATATATACATTGATACCATGGATAATGATATAATATATAGCTAAAGGTCCTTAGTGTACAAACAGCAAATAAGCAAGATCCACTGTTGGCAGCTGCCTCTGCAGTTGCACACTAAGGACATTCCATGTGTGATTTAAATAATTTCATGGATTTTCCTTCCTTCTTGCTGTTGTAATTGCAGTGTTGAGCAGAGTATATAAAAACCTTGAAATTCTGCTTTGGGGGGAATTTGTCACTGAGTTTTTGCTACCTACTCTGAGAGCTGCATAATGTACGTAAAGAAACCCCGAATCCAGCAATGTGTCATTTAGCTTCTTAGGTGCAGCAGCTGTGATACAATCAGTTTTCTATCCTCTAGGTGTAGCAGAACTTAGAAAGCTTACCCAGCCCACACCACAGCTTTCTATGTACATTGTATGTAGACAGAAAGCTGCTAATCAGTGCTGTGGGCGGGTTTTACCAGAAGGCACATGGGCAGCTAATTCGGCAGTGATAAAAACAGTTTGTCTATTGCTAATAAAACATTTATTGTATGGAAACAGCAGCACCAGCCAAATAAGTGGCACATCATTGAATTCAGCATCTCAGACCCTAGTTCATGCTGCTTTCTGATCACATAGCAAAAATCTGCTGACAGATTCCCTTTAAAGAATGACTGCAGACGTTTGAATCCTCATACCACGCAAATCATGTGCTGTCAGAATTCTCCTATGCCAACGCCAGGAGTGGGCGGTCATGTGATCACAAGTAAGCGATATGCCTACTCCCTGCTACATTTTGGGTAAATGTGTGCAGCCTCACTCCTTTCAAGTGAATTGGATGAGGCCACACTCGTTACGTGTCCAACGTTCATGATGGCGTGCCAATACCGAGGAGTGTAAATAAGTGTATATCTGCACTGAATAAATCAATATATTTTACTTTTTACACTTTTTCATCCTTAGCATGTTATGTACACGTCTATTGATCGTATGATTTTCATAACTCCATAACTTTTCCTTCTTGGTGTTGTAATTTCAATGTTGAGGAGTGCATACAGTATGTTTCCAGTTGCTTAATATTCACAATGTTAAGTGCAAGTCTTATCATAAAATTATAAAAGCTCACATATGTATGATGTCACACAAGTGTATGTATTAAATGCATCAATGTACCTTTCCATCAAGGGCGAAGGATATGTATTCAGCAATACACAGTGATAGATTAAAAAATACTGATTTGTTTTCTTTGATGTCCTTTAAAAGCGCTTGTCTCCTTCTGAAACCTGCTGCAAAATGTTTTTTCTCGTTTTCTTTTTTATGCAGTATAGTATTTTGTATCCCAAGGTAATCGGAAAGCATAGAAATAAAAATGAATACACAAACATACACAAGCCTTAAACAGAATGAATATATTTTATGCGCATGGAAACATGTTTAATTATTAGTCAGTGATTTTACAAGGTTTTATCCCCGTCACAACATGCACCATATGTATATTCTGTGGGCTGTGTTCCCACAAATCGCCGTATATATATAACACGTCCTGAGCACCGCCGCTATCAAATGCGGGTGTCAGCTCTACATAAGAACCAACACCTTGTAGCAACGCCCACAGTTGGTTCTAGCACCGATCACAGGTATTTAACCCATGTGATGCTGCTGTCAATAGTGACATCGACATCGTGGTGCATCGCAGAGGGAGGGAGCTGATTTAGATGAAAACCGTGATATAAGTGCTCAGTGTAGAACGCCGGATAAATGTGATCCCAAATATTATGTATAAGGTTCACAACAAAAGCTTCAACTCAATTCACAAAAAAAGCAAGTCTCTGCTCAGCTCTGTCATCTGTTAACGGAAATATACTGAGCTTCCACGTTTCTGGTAGTACAAAGGCTCTGAAAAAGCAAAATGGCTCCTCGCTCCCCAAAGGAAATTCAGCACATTCTGCACTTGCTAATCAAAATGACCCACTCTCTTTTGAACACCAGAGAGCCTAAACCACATTTAGCATCCACATGCTTGGCATTTCTGTAGCAATAAGAGCCTGCTAATTTACAGGAGCATGTCTCCAGAAGCATGATCTGGTCACAACAACGTACTGATGACAACAACATACTCGAAATAGTGACTGCAACTTACTGGGCACTACAATGGAAGTTTGCACAGTTTGCAATTTTCACCCAGCAACATCCAGTGCTGCTGGTTTCTGGAAAATACCCATGGAGTCAAAATTGTCACTATACCTGTAGATAAATTCCTAAAGGAGTATAATTTCCTAAATGGGGTCAGTTGAGGGGGAAGTCTGTTCTTCTAGCCCTTAGGGGCTCTGTATAAGGAGTCTGCATATCATTCTAGCAAAATCTGCATTCCAGGAGGAAAATAGTAATCCATCCCTCCCGAGTCTCGCCATATGTCTAAGTAGTACTGTACAGTCACATATGGGGTGCCATTTTTACCCATTTCCCAGTGTGAAAATGTAAAATCTGGACCTAAAACACATTTTTTTTTCTTCACTGCCCAATGGTATAAACTTATGTGACAGTATGATTATTGCACCAGTAGATGAATTCATTGAGACTGGTGTAGTTTGTAAAATAGGGTCACTTATGGGGGGTTCTGCTGTTCTGGCACATCAGAGGCTCCATCAATGTGACATGGCACCCTGAAATCAGTCCAGGAAAATCTGAACTCCAATATGGTTCTTCCTCACTTGTAAGCTTTGTACCGTGCCTCAAAAGTAGTTTTCAACCACATATGAGGGATCTGTGTACTCAGGAGAAATTGCACAATGCTTTTGGGTGTCTATTTTCCCCTGCTACCCTTGAGAAGATAAAAAAATTGGGGATAAAAGAACATTTGTTTGGGGATTAAATTAGATTTTTTATTTTCATGGCTCAACATTATAAACTTTTGTGAAGCACTTGGGCATTCAAGGTGTACATCAAACATCTAGATAAATTCCTTGAAGGGTCTGTTTTCCAAAATGGGGTCAGTTGTGGAGGGTTTCCACTGTTTAGGCACATCAGGGGCTCTCCAAATGTGACATGACACCTGCAGAACATTCCATCAAAATCTGCGTTCTGAAACATCACTTCATTCTTTCTGAGCTCTGCTGTGCACCCAAACTGTAGTTTCCCCCAACATATGGGATATCTTCATACTCAGGAGAAATTGCAGAACAAATTTTAGGGTCCATTGTCTCCTGTTACCATTGTGAAAAAAGAACATGGGAGCTAAAAACCATGCTTGTTGGGAAAATGTGATTTCTTTTTCATTTCCACCAACATATAAATGTTATAAACTTCTATAAAACATCTGAGGTTTCAATGTACTTACCACACATTAAGATAAGTTCCTTGAGTGGTCTAGTTTCTAAAATGGGGTCACTTGTGTGGGGTTTCCGCTGTTTAGGCACATGAGGGGCTCTCCAAACTTGACATAGCCTCCACTTATGATTTCATCAAATTTTGCATTTAAAAAGTAAAATGATGCTCCTTACATTTCAAGCCCTGCCGTGCACCCAACCAGTAATTTTCCTCTACATATTTGGTATTGGCGTACTCAGGAGAAATTGCACAACAAATTGTATAGTGTAATTTCTTCACTTACTCTTTTAAAAATGCAAAATTTGGGGCTAAACAATTTTTTTCTGTGAAAAATGTGCTTTTTTTATTTTTACTGCTTAACATTATAAACTTTTGTGACGCACCTGAGGGTTCATGGTGCTCACCAAGCATCTGGATAAGTTCCCTGAGGGGTCTAGTTACCATAATGGTGTCACTTGAAAGCAGTTTCCACTGTTTAGGCATATCAGGATCTCTCCAAACATGGCGTCTGCTAAGTATTCCAGAAAATTATGAGCTCTGCAGTGCACCAAAACAGTAGCTTTCCCTCAGATATGGGGTATTGCATGCTCAGGAGAAATTTCACAACAAATTTTCGGGTCCAATTTTTCCTGTTACCCTTTCAAAAATAAAAAAAATCACTTCCACATTAATTCCTGTGAAGCACCTGAATGGCTAATAAACTCCTTGAATGTGGTTTTGAGCATCTTGAAGGGTACAGTTTTTTGAATGCTGTCACTTTTGGGTATTTTCTGTCATATATGCCCCTCAAAGTCACTACAAAGGTGTGTGTTCCCTAAAAAAAAATATTTCTGAAAATTTTGTTGCAAAAATTAGAAACCTTTGGTCAACTTTAAACCCTTATAACTTCCTAACAAAAAAAGTTTCAAAAATTGTGCTTATGTACAGTACACATGTAGGAAATGTTATTTATTAAATATTTTGTGTGACATAACTGATTTAAGGGCATAAAAAATTAAAAGTTTAAAAAATTGCTACATTTTCCAAATTGTCTGCAAATTTCTGATATTTTTACAAATAAACATAAATCATATCGAACAAGTTTTACCACTATTATCAAATACAATATGTCATGAGAAAACATTCTCAGGATCCATTGAAGCATTCCATAGTTATTACCATATAAAGTGACACTGGTCAGAATTGTAAAATATGGCCTGGTCAGGAAGGTGAAAACAGGCTTTGGTATGAAGGGGCTTAAGTGTAGTTACACCCTTGCTCTCAGCCAACCAATTTAGTAATATGGACTCAGTTGATTGATCGAAAGCATAAAAGTCAAGGAAAATTGTATTTTTCCTCATCTTTTCCCCTGGCTCAGCATATTACTAGATGTATGACATAACGTCACCTGTTTTGAAAACTTCAACATGATTTTGTGATACTCTGTCAGAAGATGTTCATAAATGTCTTTATACAGCTACCCAGCGGAAGAGAGGTGCATTGTGCTTGGTGCGTTTTTTAATGTTTTTCTTCTTCTAATTTTGGCAGCGTTTTGAAGTACTTGCTATGTCAAAGAGATTTCAGATATCTCATGCACACAGCCTGTTTTTTCTGTCCTCAGTATTTTTCACAAATTCTTGAGCATATCACATCTTTCAGCGTTTTTTCAGTGTTTTTAACCCATTGAAAGTAAATGGTGGTGAACAAAATGCTGAAAAAACACAGGTATCAGGTTTTGCAGTGTTTTGTTGTGCCAAAACCTATTGAAGTAGAATCAGATTTTATTTGCCAATAAACTTTATAAACATGCACAAGAGACAAATGTAGCAAGACAAAAACACAGGAAAACCCAGCAAAACCTGCTTTTTTGTGACAAGTTTCTTACTGCCAAGAGAGCAGTAAGAAACCATGAAAAGGTTTTGCTGAAAAGGTTTTGCTGCAAAAAAAAACACAACAAAAGGGCAGCATGTGAACATAGCCTAGCAAGAGTTTTTCTATCGTGATGCAACGCAATATTGCATTGATTTTGGATTGTAAGGAATAAAAGTTCTTAACAATATTTACAAAAAGGGAAATATAGCCATATGTGTTGTATTTTATTCCAAATGGGAAGTTAAGAAGTAGAGGACAGTTGTCTAATTTTTTGTTCTCTCAGTTTTTGTTCTCAGTCTAATTATTCTTATCACATATGCTTTTACTATAGTTATCGAAGCCATGAAACCCATCAAGTTCAACAGATGGGGTTTACCCAAAATTGACACAGAGACTATGGCAACCAGTGAACTTGGCGTATTTGCTGGCGGCGACCTTGCTGGTTTGGCTAATACAACTGTTGAATCAGTTAATGATGGGAAGCAAGCATCTTGGTACATTCATAAATATCTACAGGTATGCTATTATTTTATTATATTAAAAGTTTGAGTAGACCACAAGGGATATTCTTATATCTTTAGGAGAATAGATTCCACTTTTATTGTAATACATGAGGAGCTTTTAGGCTTCCAGAAAACCATAAAGAAACTTGACAAATGGGCACAAAAAGAGTTTTATAACACAGGGTGTCTCAATCAGATTTTAACCAGTCATAATACATTGATACTTGCCCCTAGTGATTAGAATTCATGGTAAATTTAAGGAAAATTATAGATAGTGTTCTTGATTAAAGAGCCTTGTCTGTAAATCCAATGCCATCCATTAGTCATCAGCTCATTTGGCTCCCATATTAACACATACTTTTTTACTGGATTGATGTGATGGATGCAATCCATTAGCCATCCTATAGCTATCCCCCACACATAGGCGAGGTAGCAGAAACCTGGTGACAGATTTTACTTTAACCCCTTCACCCCCGGAGCTTTTTCCGTTTTTCCGTTTTCGTTTTTCGCTCCCCTCCTTCCCAGAGCCATAACTTTTTTATTTTTCCGTCAATATGGCCATGTGAGGGCTTATTTTTTGCGGGACGAGTTGTACTTTTCAACGACATCATTGGTTTTAGCATGTCGTGTACTAGAAAACGGGAAAAAAATTCCAAGTGCAGTGAAATTGCAAAAAAAGTGCAATCGCACACTTGTTTTTTGCTTGCCTATTTTGCTAGGTTCACTAAATGCTAAAACTGACCTGCCATTATGATTCTCCAGGTCAGTACGAGTTCATAGACACCTAACATGACTAGGTTATTTTTCACCTAAGTGGTGAAAAAAAATTCCAAACTTTGCAAAAAACAAAACAAAACAAAATTGCGCCATTTTCCGATACTCGTAGCGTCTCCATTTTTCGTGATCTGGGGTCAGGTGAGGGCTTATTTTTTGCATGCCGAGCTGGCGTTTTTAATGATAGCATTTTGGTGCAGACACGTTCTTTTGATCGCCCGTTATTGCATTTTAATGCAATGCCGTGGCGACCAAAAAAACGTAATTCTGGCGTTCCGATTTTTTTTCTCGTTACGCCGTTTTGCGATCAGGTTAATGCTTTTTTTTTATTGATAGATCGGGCGATTCTGAACGCGGCGATACCAAATATGTGTAGGTTGGGCGCTTTTTTTATTGATTTATTTTGATTGGGGCGAAAGGGGGGTGATTTAAACTTTTATGTTTTTTTTTTTTTTTTCACATTTTTAAAAACTTTTTTTTTTTACTTTTGCCATGCTTCAATAGCCTCCATGGGAGGCTAGAAGCAGGCACAGCCCGATCGGCTCTGCTATGCAGCACCGATCATAAGATCGCTGCTACACAGCAGAATTGCAGGTGTGCTGTGAGCGCCGACCACAGGGGGGCGCTCACAGCCACCGGCAATCAGTAACCATAGAGGTCTCAAGGACCTCTATGGTTACTGTCCTGATGCATCGCCGACCCCCGATCATGTGACGGGGGTCGGCGATGCGCTCATATCCGGCCGCACGGCCGGATGCGGTAGTTAAATGCCGCTGTCTGTGTTTGACAGCGGCATTTAACTAGTTAATAGCGGCGGGTGATCGCGATTTCACCCGCCGCTATTGCGCGCACATGTCAGCTGTAAGAAACAGCTGACATGTCGCGACTTTGATGTGCGCTCACCGCCGGAGCGCACATCAAAGCGGGGGTCCCGACATGTGACGTACTATACCGTCACATGTCGGGAAGGGGTTAAATTGGTTTGTTGTTTAGAATTACATGGCAGTCATTCAAGGTTAACACAGGTCTGCGACTAAAAAGCTGTTTGATTATTTTCATCTAATTTCCATGTATTGGTGTGCTGAAAACAAAAAAAATATTGAAAAAAATCCTGGACGTCAGGATTTGCCAGAAAATGCAAAATTCTCTTCAAATTTAGTATATTTTTCTCAATTTTTGGTATTTTTTTTATCTTAGGGTTTTGAAAGTCAAAATTACTATTAATTAATTCACATCAATGCATTGAAGATATACAATGCCAAAAAAATATACCTTTCAAAGAAAAGAACTTTCAGAGTGAGCTAATGAAACCAGCATGAACATGTTGCAAGCTGAGCAAGCAGGCTCTGACATGCCCGGGCTTGATTCAATTGTTTTACCTTGGTTCTCGCCTGTTCACACTTTTTCTTCTCAGTTCATGTTAGCTCGTCATATTCAACTGTGTTTCCCAAAATTAGCATTATGGCTCTGCAGAAGTGTATTAATTCGCCTGACAGTTTCTGTTACATTTGTGGTGAATATCCTCAAAAAGAAGGGTGGTTTGCATTTAAAGAGGTCTTAGAGAAATTTTTAGGCAATAACAAAGACCCTGACTACAAAAAAATCGTCGGACGAATGCTGAAAGCATTTCAAGCTTTAGGTCGCCTGATGAGTTTGAAAGTGCATTTCCTTCATTCCCACCTTTCCTGAAAATTTGTGAGCTGTGAGTGAAGAGCAAGGTGAACGATTCCACCAGGACATTAAAGAGATGGAAAGAATATACCAGGGAAGATGGAGCATTACAATGATGGCAGACTACTGTTGGACGCTTCAGAGAGACATTCCATATGCTACTCACAAGCGTAAATGTACCAAGAGAAGCCTCACAGGGAAGAAAAATAGATTTTAGTGTGTGTTAGTGAGCTCATTGCAGGTAAAAAATGATTTTCATGAAACATTTGTAATAAAAAATTAATTTTATGAGTTTATTTTCATTTATTTTGAAGTATTTTCTTATTTAACATAGTTACTTAAATTGTCAGAAAACGTGATGTCCTATGACAAAACGGAGGTCATTTTCGGATTCAGCGCTCTTAAAAACATAAAGATTACATGGAATAACCAAAACAGCTCTTGAAAAAAATTTTTTTGCAGACCTGTGTAATCAGTTGGAATGGCAATTTTCAACTTTTGTATATCGTTGATGACTTTATTTAGAAAAAAGTAAAGGAAAGCCTTGCTTAGATTGGTTGGGTATCCCATGTATCACTCCATTGTCCTTGTTTTGTCATAGGTAAGGCAGATAAAAAGAGAAACCTCAAGAAGCTTAAATAGGTTTGGTAGTGGAAATGGATATTAACTATATCTCTGAATGTATAAATAAACAGGTGACCTTCAGATGCTCGAGCTGGTGATCATGAAAAGATCAAATCTAGTAATATTGTTAGAATTTAGTCTTGGTAGAGAAACGATACATCTACGCAATCAAAGCATCAAGCTTATCTTTTAATGGCCATTTGCTATGGTCCTGAGACCTGTGGTAGTGTCTGTATATGTTTTCCCTTATTCTTTTATTGTGTTTTATAATTTTGTTTGTACTAAAAAAGAATACCTGTTGTTTATTTTTGGGCGCTCAACTTCCTTTCGTCATAGGTTTCTTATTGTATTTGTAAGTGCCCCTTACACATATTTGGTCACCTCTTTTTTGCTTATCCAAAGCGTAAGCTAGTACGTGGCACACTATATTTTCTTCTAAGACACGTGGCAGAATTAATTTTGTCTTAGATAAAGTCTAATGAATTTGTGCAGATATCGTAGTGTGAATAATCCAGTGAGGTGAAAGTCAATTAAGATATTTAATTATTGCTCCCTGGTGATAGAAGCTACAGTATCACCCATAGACATGCACTTTGCAAACTTTATGCAATTGCACAAAATATAAGACTAGATTTTTCATAGGTAATTAACCCAGTAATATAGACCATCCAACATTTGAGGTTTTATTAGCCCTGGATTTTAAGTTCAATGAAATGTGTAATTGTTTTACTGTATTTGAACAGGGATTACACGGAGTGGATGTTACTGGCAAACCGGAGCTGCCATTGTTCTATTCACCTATCGATGCAGTAGATATCAGTGTAGAAATGGCTGGATTGAAATTTCACAATCCTTTTGGCCTTGCAAGCGCTCCACCAACCACTAGTGCCCCCATGATCCGCAGAGCCTTTGAGACTGGATGGGGTTTTGCTCTAACAAAGACATTTTCCTTGGAAAAGGTAAATTATTTTGCTAAGTATTCTTTATTAGTATTCTCCATACTATGTTTTACAATTCATTAATCCATAATTCACATACTCCATGCGTTTCTTTAAAGAAATTTCAGGCATGAAGAAAGACAAAATGCAAGAAAATGGTGGACTGGTGTAGTGCACATATACATGTAAGAAAGAAGGCTTTGGGCTTAATGATGAGTAGTGATGAGCGAGTATACTCTTTACTCGGGTTTCTTCGAGCATGCTCGGGTGGTCTCCGAGTATTTTGCAGTGCACGGAGATTTAGTTTTCGTCGCCGCAGCTGCATGATTTGTGACTGCTAGACAGCCCGAATACATGCAGTGATTGCCTGTTTTTTAGGGAATTCCCACATGTATTTAGCCTTTCTAGCAGCCGCAAATAATGCAGCTGCGGCGACTAAAGCTAAATCTCCGAGCACTACAAAATACTCGGAGACCACACGAGCATGCTCGGGGAAACCCGAGTAACGAGTATACTCGCTCATCACTAGTGATGAGCGAATGTGCTTGGATAAGGCATTATCAGAGCATGCTCGGGTGCTAACTGAGTATCTTCAGCTTGTTCAAAAAATATATTTGAGTCCCTGCGCCTGCATGTCTCTCAGCTAATAGACAGCCGCAACAAATGCAGGGAATGTCTGTTTGATAGGCAATCCCTGCAGGTGTTTCGGCTTTCAAACAACTGCTAGATATGCAACAGCGGGGACTCAAACATATTTTTTGAGCACTTTGAAGACACTCGGCTAGCACCCGAGCATGCTCTGATAACACCTTATCCGAGCACCTTCGCTCATCACTAGTAAGGTCTTTTAAGTGGACTTTCTCAGTAAGAAAATCCTCTTCCTATACTAAAGCCTGAATCCCCCGAGGAACAGCTATTATCACTGAGGGAATCACTGGTCAGCATCACATTACACTTCCAGTGATCTATTGCATTGCTGCCATTCAAGGTTGATGCTCTTCACTGGCAGTTCAAAGTTCTGTCATAATGATGGGGAATTATAAGCTATCTGTCTATGATGTCCACACACTTTTTCAACCTATATTTTCAATGTAAGCTCTGTTTCGGAAGATTATTTGTTTTTTCATACACAGTTTATACCACATAAACTTTAGTGAAATCTATGTGTAGAACATCGAGCCTGAGTCTCTAAAATCATCTTGTATATTTTACGTTGAAACCTGACTTATAACCTTATATTTCCTGGATGTTAACAGTTATAAGTGCATATTTCATGAGTTTTGAAGATTTTTTTTATTTTGCTGAAGAAAATCATTATGGTTCCAAAACCCCATAGCACAGACTTTAAGGGTACGTGTCCACGATCAGGATGGCTGGCGGTATCGTCGGAGCGGCAAACCCGCTCGGCGCTAAGCCCCGCCCCCTTCTGGGATGCGATGATGCCAGATGTGTTCATTGCACACATCCGTCATCATCGCACCCCTCGCATAGGACCCTGTGTTATTCCTTGCGGAGGCGCAGCGTCGTCGCAAGGAACATGGACATGCTGCGATCTTAAAAGATGTGCAGCATGTCTGGAGTTGCAGGGCCGACGGATGCGTGTTTCCATGCATAGTGGACACGGGATTTCATAAAATCCCCTCCACTATGCTGGAACATCTGGATGCTGCGTGTTTGACGCTGCTGCCCCACACAGCGTCAAACACGCAGCGTTTCCTGAACGTGGACACGTACCCTAAAGGTCATCTGTCAACAGGTTTTTGTTATTTATTTTAAGAGCAGCAGGAGATTATCACTAGATGACTAGGTCTCACATGCAGGCCAGTCAGGCTCATCTGTGTAAACCCGCCCCTACACCACTGATTGGCAGCTTCTTGTGTACACTCTACATTAGAAGCAAGCTGCCAATCATTGGTGGGGGTGGAGTTACACAGATAAGCCTGACTAGACTGCATGTGAGACCTAGTTATCTAGTGATAATCTTCTGCTGATAAAAGACTGATTCTATTGAGACTACAGCACAGCCTAGTAAGTGACACATTGATGGTCTCTTATATCATGCTGCTCTCAGGTTAAATAACAAAAACCGGCTGACAGGCACCCTTTAAGTACAAATATGGCTCTGGTTTCAGAAAATGTTTGCATTTGTGGATATTGGTCCCATATTGCTTAACATTCAATGAATGTTACACAAGTGTAACTTGAAGGGTGTCTGTGTGAGGGATCTATACAAAGCGTGTACACAATATTTTGTCACAATCATCTAGAATGATGATTTTCTATAAATATTTGTCCTCCCTTTACTTTAGCTCTTGGCTAGATATACAGTTTCCCAAGAAGGCACAAGATGACCAACTTTGAAAAACATTTCAGATTTTGCTATAATTTGTCAGGAGATGTTTATTTGTCTATATGTGACCTGTCAGTTTAGCAATGTGAACTGCAGTCTATGACGGGATCCGCGTCATGGACGGATCAAAATCACCCAGACAAGTCTATGGGTACATGAAAGTCATGGAAAGCACAAGGACTCTTTTCATATGCAATCTGTGTGCTGTCTAGTGTTGAGTGATACCGTCCGATACTTGAAAGTATCGGTATCGGAAAGTATCGGCCGATACCGGCAAAGTATCGGATCTAATCCGATACCAATACCCGATACCAATGCAAGTCAATGGGACTCAAGTATCGGACGGTATTCCTGATGGTTCCCAGGGTCTGAAGGAGAGGAAACTCTCCTTCAGGCCCTGGGATCCATATTAATGTGTAAAATAAAGAATTAAAATAAAAAATATTGCTATACTCACCTCTCCGACGCAGCCTGGACCTCACCGAGGGAACCGGCAGCGTTGTTTGCTTAAAATGCGCGCGTTTCCTGCCTCCCGTGACGTCACGGCTTCTGATTGGTCGCGTGCCGCCCATGTGGCCGCGACGCGACCAATCACAGCAAGCCGTGACGTAATTTTGAGGTCCTGGAAGCTTAATTCTAGGCATTCAGGATTTTAAAATTACGTTCTGGCTTGTGATTGGTCGCGTCGCGGTCACATGGGCGACGCGACCAATCACAAGCCATGACGTCATGGGAGGCAGGACACGCGCGCATTTTAAAATTACGTCACGGCTTGTGATTGGTTGCGTGCCGCCCATGTGGCCGCAACGCGACCAATCACAGCAAGCCGTGACGTAATTTCAGGTCCTGAATGCAGAAATAGGCATTCAGGACCTGAAATTACGTCACGGCTTGCTGTGATTGGTCGCGTCGCGGCCACATGGGCGGCACACGACCAATCAGAAGCCGTGACATCGCGGGAGGCAGGAAACGCGCGCATTTTAAGCAAACAACGCTGCCGGTTCCCTCGGTGAGGTCCAGGCTGCGTCGGAGAGGTGAGTATAGCAATATTTTTTATTTTAATTCTTTATTTTACACATTAATGTTGTATTTTACACATTAATGTTGTTTCGATACCGATACCCGATACCACAAAAGTATCGGATCTCGGTATCGGAATTCCGATACCCGATACTTGCGGTATCGGAATGCTCAACACTGCTGTCCATTTTTAACATTGTAATTATAAGTTCCTTTTTTGCATATGAAAAAGTCACTGCTTTAAAAATAATGGTAAAGGCAGGCATACTGCTAAGAATCTTATCCAAAACACTGATGAAAAGCGGTCCATTTTTTTCTGCATGAGGGTATGCCTTACGTACGGTATGTTCACTTGTCGTTTTCATGCAGCATTTTTTTCTGCTGCCAAAATCTTTACTCTTAGCAAAAAAATGCTTCACATTGCAAGCAGATAGCTGCATTTTTCAGACAGATGTGCGATTTGTCTACAGCACATGTTAGTAAAGTGGGTTTTCATCCCAAAAAGTGCTGAAAACCCTCTCAGAGTTTTTTTTTTACCTTTGAAATTAATGAGAAACCGTAAAAATGTTGGAAAAATGTAGCATAACCTTTTTGCTGCGTTTTGCAGCACAAAATGTTATGCTGCATTTTTTTCCAGAATCTTTGCTGTTTCAAGCTCCAAAAATGATGCAAAAATGCAGAAAGAATTGATGAGCTACATATTTTTAAAAACACTGCAGTGAGAAAATTCAGTTTGATAAAATAAAAGCTGCATGGAAATTAGATTTCTGAAAGCGTATTGCTTTTTATGGTGCTGAAAAATGCATCTTGTTTTCAACATGAAGAAACATACAAAAAAAAAAGAAAAATTGCTGCAAAAAATACCCTTAGGCTACATTCCGAAGATGAGTTTTTTTGATGATTTTTTTTACTCTGTGCATTTTTGCAAAATATGCAAGTCACCTATTTTACTTACCGGGGACAGAATTGCCGTCAAAAATTAGCAAAATCAACAACTCACCAAAATCTCAGTCCGACCTCGGACCGCAATGCACGGACTGGCTGCATGTCTCCCAACCAGAGAGTGGCAGCTTCATACATTTCCATGATTCTGGTATGTTTGGGTTGAGAAAGCCCAATTTTCATGGATTTCTGCATGAGCATTTAAAGTTCTTGCAAACATCATGGTCATGTAATGTTTTTTCTACAGTGAAATGAGGCCCCTAGTGAAAGATTCTGAGTTGCTGACATCCATTTTACTTATTAAGAATTTTGTCCAACTTTTAGAAGGAAAACTTGGGTATTCTTTGCATATTTACATTGTATCAATACGTAAAACATGCACACATTTCAATTAAAGACAGCGGCAAGGCGTCTTTTTAGCAGTAACATAATGATAATTGCTTTGGAAATCGGTGGATGCTGGAAAGTCATATTCTACGGTTTGCATATTAATTATCACATTAGAATTATCAATTGTTACAGCCCAGGAAGGGGCTTAAATCCATTGTTTAACCTACTAAGAAGAATTGACTTGAAAGAGCTCAGGTTTCCCAAGTCCCATACTAATGAGATTTTCCTTCCATAGAATCCTAATGAAGAAACACAAGATAGGCGTTAATTTACCCATAACGTGTTGCAATTTTAATACCCTTCAGCATAAATCTGTGGATTATGTTAGGAAATACCAGTCACTAATTAGATACTTCTCACACAAACCAAACAAAAAACCAACGTGTCTCTATTGAAGCCTGCACAGGATAACATTTTCAATTGAGACATTAAAGCAGAAACTGTCAAGGCAATGGAACTTTGTATTGATATTCATATGGCTTCTGACCTGCCGAGTTAAGTTTAAGCATTGTCCAATCGGCAAGAAACTCTTGATCGATACGGGCGATCAATGCCGGATTCGAAGATAAAAGTTCACCGTAATAGATCAGTTACATTGTATCTTGGCGCTACTGTATCAAAAATACACGCCTGTCAACTGTGGCGAGCGTTAAGTGTTTTCAGGGTGAACCCTAGCAGGTGAGCAAAGCGTTTAGCACTCATCATATTTGCTTTTATTTAGATCTTCTTTTTCCCCCTTTCTCTCTCGTGAACGTGTAATTCTGATTAATCAGAAACATCTGCTTTCACTCTCGTCGTGACATGCATTGATTTGTATGGCTGTCACTTTCAATAATCAGCACTGTTTTTTTTTTTTTTTCATTACATGCACTCAGTGATGTGATTGCCCAGGCAAAGTTTCCTGCAGATCTCATGTTTTTGTATAATCTATTTTTTTCTCTTGCTTTTCACCTCATTTAACCACTACAAAAATAGTGCTACAATTACGTACAAATTTAAAAAAAAAAAAAAATCTATACTCCGAGAATACATTGAATCAGCAGTATTTTATGCAGCGCGGCATAAAAGCAATAAACGAGTGAAGAAGAGAGAGAAGATGGAAGGTCTATTTACGGAGGGATATAGTCATTAAATTGTGTGCTGCGGTGGACTCCACATTAGCTGGAATAATGTATGATCATTGTTAAGTGAAGACGTGACTTACTAATCCATGAATGGATGTAGATCAGATATATACTTTGCAGCATGGCAGGTACATAATGTGCATTATTTATGGCTTTCTAATATACCATTAGCAAAACCATTTCCCCTAATAGTGTGACTTAGAAGAATAAACCGGAGGATGATGATGTATCATAGATACCTCTGTAGGAAATTGGGCTATTTTTTTTTTTTTGCACAAAGATCTTTTCTTCCTTTTCCTATTATGTTATTGTATTCTAGTTAGGCCTGTAGAATAGTTTTATGAATTGCCGTGGAAAGGCAGTTCGTTCTCCTAGACCCAGGCACAATAGATTTTTTTTTTTCCGCTCATATACAAGATGATGAGCTTGTTCACTATGGAACAGTGGAAGACGACGGTGTGTAATAGAAGCAGGTAGCAGAGCCTGCAGCACATGCAGAACCTTCAGAGCACTTAACCTCTTCTTCTACCAAGGTCAATTTGTTTCATCTCGGAGTCATTTTATGAAGTCAAATATTACTTTGCTGCTTCATGGGAAATTTGGTAGCCGTAGAGGTTTGGATCGGTAATGGGTTTACTTTTAAATAGCAGATGGACCGGGGTAATCTAAAGCAATGAGTAAAATGGTCATTTTTTTATCCAGTCTTTTTACTACAATCACTGAATAGTAATCTATATGTTTTTTACTTTTTTTTCTCTTGTACAACTCAACAAAACCTTGACTTTTTTTCTTCCCTTCTTTTTCCTATGACTCAGCCATACGGCAACTTGAATTTTTCGAGAATAACAGCAGGTGCAGATGGGCGTAGATTTTATCAAGCGAAAATGGCACTCGTATCGAAGTGTAATCAGAGTTTGATCAAAGTGTCATCACAACGTGATCCGATTCTCTTGGTTGAGGGGAAGAGGGAAAAAAAATCTCCATCTTCTCTATTTTGCCATTACATGGAAATCAGACCCCACCCAGTCTGATGTTTTCAAAGAACTCTTTCACTTGTGTAGTTGAATGTGATCTGAATATTGTATAAAATTCAGGAATGCAGTCATTTTTTTC